>NC_056730.1:346425238-346512738 GCF_019279795.1 Protopterus annectens | reverse complement strand
CATTTTAGAGTTGGCAGAGAGCATCCCTAAAAAGATAGTTGCTGTACTAGTTTTTGATGAGCTACTGTAATAAATGCTTTGGATAAGTCCAGTAAGATAACTGAGGTTAGCTGACTGGCATCCAAGGCTCTGTTTAGAGTATCTGTGAAAGATGTAAGTGCTGTGGATGTACTGTGTCCCGAATGGAAGCCATGTTGTGAGGGAGAAATAAGATTATTTTCAGACAGGTATTTTAGTAGTTGTATGTGAATGTATTTTTCAAGTATTTTAGATAGAGGGGAGAGGATAGAGATAGAACGATAGTTTGTAAGTTCATTGGGATTTCCACCTTTATGTAAGGGAGTTACGATAGATTCTTCCCATATTTGTGGGACTTCAGATTCAGAGATAGAAATGTTAATTTTTATACTAACTGGGTAAACAATAGAGTCTGTGGTGAGTTTTAGGTACTCTGATGGGAGGTTGTCAGAGGACAGGGAGCAAGGTTTTCATTTTTTTAGAGAGGTAGGGATAGGCTGTAGAGTAAAAATAGGCATGGAAGTGGTAGCTTTGTGGATAATGTGTGTGGTAGAGTTGTTTCTGTTGCTAAGATTATTTAGTGAGTCTGTTGGGGCGGATTTTGTGGAGAGGTAGGGTTGTTTATAAGTTTAAGTATGCTGTCTATAAATGTGAGTTGAAGATGTTGGCTATTTCAGATGGATGTTTATCAGGGGCTGGTGAATCATTTTGAGTGGATCTAAGGCTTAGGAGTTTAGAAATAGAGTCCCAAAACTTTTTTGGGTTTTTGTTTTGGTTGGTAAGTTGTTTAGAGAAATATGTTTTATTTTGTTTGGGATAACTAGTTTTTTTTATTTGTTGCGTAGTTGTTTCTACATTACTAGATTGGCATCACTTTTGTTTCTCAGCCAGTTTTTCCAAGCTTGGTCTATAGTTTGCATCATTTTTTGTGGTTATGGTGAGACAGGGAGCATGATTGTTTTTTTTTTTCTTTAGGTTCACATAGGAGCTATGCCATTAAGAGTATCTAGAATGCTTTGTTAAAGTGGTAGAGAGAGTCATTTAGAGGTAACGTTTTTAGAGAGGACCAGTTGATTGATTTTAAGATATTATTAAAAATCTTTTGGTTACAGTCCATAAGATTTCTTATAGTTTTATAGGTATGAGATTTGGAGTCTTGTTGGTGGATAATGTGAGTATAGACTGAGTGATGGTCACTTAGGATGTTGGGGAGTGTGTTTGAGTTAGTGTAATTTTGGGGCTCTGATACCAAGATCCAATCTAGGGTACTGCCTGATGGATTGTTGTTTTGTTGCCTGGTAGGGATGGTAATGAGCTATGTAAAGCTATGGAAGTTTATGCTTTTTTCCAGGGAGTCGGTCATAAGAGTTTGCCAATTGTTTAAGTCTCCTATAATTATAGTTTCATTGCTAATATTAGCAGTTGTCTATGAAAGGAAGTTTGCAAGGGTAGTGATGTGTTGGCCAGGAGCTATGTAGAATACTGATACACATATTTGTATAGATTTATTTAGCTACAGGGAAGTGAATTTAAGGATGGCACTGGTTTGACTTAGGGAGAGATGACATAGATATTGCAGTAGATTAGTGTTTTTCTCTTTTCTTTTTTGGGGTTCTATCTTTTCTTAGGATGTTGTGACCTGGTGGCACTATTTCAGAGTCCTTAATTTGTGGCTTTAGCCAGGTTTCCATGACTGCAACTATGTCAGGAGAGTAATGTGTTAGCCATGCATGGAAGGCAGTAATTTTATTACAAATACTGTGCATGTTTATAGTGATAAAAAATATGTCTTTGGAGGGGGGAGGGAGTGGAGGTAGTTGATTGCACTGGGCTAGTGTTTGGTTGCATATCCCCACACTGCAGGAGCTGAATGAGGTGATTAATGAGGGAGTTAAAGAAGGAATTTTTGGAAATTAATGTTTTTACAGTGTGAGATGGTATTATAGGTTTGGTTGGAGTGGATATGACATGCATTTTCTTTGAGGTGAATGTAATGAAATAAATTCAATTATGTTTGCAGTAATTTGAGAAAAACTATCTATGTGTTTCATAGGAGTTGTGGTTTTAGTGCTTGTTTGAAAGGGGTGGTATATTGGAAAGCTTTCAAGGGATGTAAGTTGTGATACTATATATACACAGATGGTTAGAGATAACAAGAGGGGAATAATAGTGTAGTGTGGAAGGCATATTTTTAGTTGAGGGATATAAGTATAGTTTAAGTTCAGAATAAGAGCTAGAGTGGGAGAGAGAGCATTAAGTTTGAGCAGATATACTATAGATAGGACAGATTCAAACATTTGTTGTCAAAGTTTTTGGAGAAACGATTTTAATTGAGCATACGGTTTAGTAAATAGGTGAAATCTAATGCTATAGGTGTTAAATGGCTTGGGATGTTGAGAGCCTGATTGGTTGTTTGTCTGTAAGGGGAGGAGTTTCAGCGGATAATGTTGCTTTGTGCTAAAAATGGATGATTTAAATGCACATATCTGGACAGAATAGTAGAAAGTAAGATGGGAGATGAGCAGTTCAGATTAAGATCTGGATGCATAACTGATCAAAGTTGCATTGAGACAGATATTTGAGAAGAAGCTAGAAATGAGAAAAGAGTCCAAAAGGACATTCTTAGGCTTGGAGAAATCATATAGTAAAGTTCAAAGAAAGCTGATTTGCTCAGTCCTGCTCTGGTTTGAAGTCCCAGAAATATTGGTCGAATTAGTGCAGACTATGTACAAGGACCCAGTAACTCAAGCACAAACAGTTTTCATACATTGAGATCTCCCAGGGGAAGGAAACGTGCATTAAGAGCTCATCTCTGAGCTCACTGCTGTTCATACTGATGATGGACTGCATTAGCAAGTAAGTTATACAAGACAGAGCAACAACATTGTTGTAGGTAGATGATGTGGCATTACAGGCAGATTCTTAACAAGAACTTCAGTAAAGGATTTGGGATTGGAATGTAAAATGAAGTCACCTGGTATAAAATTGCATACAGATAAAACAGTTGTAATAGCAGCAAATTGGAGACTACAACAAACTGAGAATTGAGAGAGAAGGGAAAATAACGGAACACGTTAACAGCTGTAAATGTCTGGAAAGGTTGGTTCATCTGAATGAGTAGGTCAATGCTATAATCAGAGGGGTTGCAGCCATCTGGCACGGAGTGTCACATGTAGAGTATGGCAGAGGAATGCCAAAGAAGCTGAAAAGTAAGGTGT
The DNA here is from genome assembly GCF_019279795.1 of Protopterus annectens. NCBI lineage: Eukaryota > Metazoa > Chordata > Ceratodontiformes > Protopteridae > Protopterus > Protopterus annectens. The sequence goes on along the minus strand of NC_056730.1, from coordinate 346,509,502 downwards.
ACAAAACAACAGTGTGACCAGTACTACTGTTTGGTACAGAAACCTGAGCAGTAAAGACAGACCAGTTGAGGAAGCTAGAGGGGATGGAAATAAAGTGCCTGAGTCAGGTGGTAGGATACACACTGTGGGACAGATGAAGAAATTATGACATCAAAGCAGAAGTCAAAGTAGCTCTAATCACAGAGAAGGTGAAAGAGAACCGATTACTATGGTTTAGGCATATGTGCAGAAAAGTAGAAGACAATCTGGTGAAGAAGATTTTGGACAAGCAGACAGAAAGAAGGCAAGAGGAAACTAGGGCTGCAACAGTCAGCCATGACTGTTGAAGGTAGGAGAGTGGCATTGAACTGACAAGAGATGGTGACAGCTGACATCCCAGCCCAATGTAGAAAATGGGAGGAAGAGAACTGATGACAATGATGATGAATATATGTACACATCTCTAAACCAACATCTGTACTTGTATATTAATAAAAAGGTAAAAGTAAAAGATAAGAAAGCAAAATACTGACCTTATCTTCAGTTCAAAGGAGGAAAGGAAAGTAAAGTTTAGACATACCACGCATGCAGAAAGGCTTACTGATATATAGAAACCTTGACTTGGAAAATGTCTCCACCATGGTAAGTCATTCTGATTCAGAGACTGGTCTCCTGCTATAAACCTCCCCAGCATGTACCACAGTGTGGAGGGTGGTCTACTTGAGGAAGACTCATGTTAATGCCACATTTCAGTGAGCTCCTAACTAATTCAGTAGAGTGGTTTAGATAATTATTCTGACAAATTATTTTTTTCTCCGTGAGGAAAAATAAATGAATGCCATCAGTTAATGGCATTCATCCATTCACTTCTATGGCTGTAGTCACAGTACAGGTAAGTACAGTTAAACCATGTGTATATCTAAGTGTGTATGTGTGTGTATGTCTTTGTGTGCATATGTGTGAGTGGGTTATGTGTATAAACATGTCGGTCTGAGAATGAATGCTGCATGTGTGTGTGTGTGTGTGTGTGTGTGTCTGTGTGTGTGTGTGTGTGTATGTGTTTGTATGCATGCGAGTGAGTGTACATATGTGTATGGGCTATGCTACCATGTTGCATGGCCTGGAATGGAAAACACTGGTGCTTTAAGGTCTGATAGCATAGTGTTCAATTCACAGAAATTATAATGAGCCACTAAAGAAATGTTTCTCTGTGTGGTTTTACCAGGTCTCTGAAGTGGAGAAACTCTTTGCCATGCACATTAACCAATTCTCATTAGCCAGTCAGTGTGGATGGAGAGAATTTCTGACATCTGGCCATAATATATGCGCACACATGCATCCCCCTTGAAAAAAAACAATCAAAATTTACCCACATTTTTATTATAAACATTAGATTAAAGGAATAAAATATAACACGGAAACTACAATTAGTCTATCAGAACTTGGAATTATTGGTAAAGTGAACTTAATTCTATTTTAGCTAATTAAAAAAAGAAAAACACTATCAAACCCTAACCTTTTCCTCATTATACTACCAATACGAATAGACTAAACAATGAAATGATATTACAAAAAGTATATCAGAACTAGAATAGAAAGTTAACCATTACATTTATAAAAAACAAGATGTATTACCTAAAATTCTTTTCTGTAGGAACTTAGTCTACAGAAGACAGTGGAAACTATTTTATTTTATTTTGCATTTGTTTACCGGGATGGTCCCATTTTCAGAGGAGGCCCAGGGAGAAAAACTCCAGCATAAGCTTACATGCAAATTATAAGAAGTAATAGAAATTATAAATAAGATTGACATAAAAAAATGAGTGTTAACACATTTACAGGATAAAAATGTAAAAACAAAAATATATACACAGTATCAATTAAAACACGACTTTAAACACTTGAATATACACAGATATATGGTTGAATTTATATATGTGGGAGAATATAACATTAGTTGGGAAACTAAGCAGGGAGAATAACAGGCAAAGTAGTGCATATTAATACTTCCGTGGTGAGAGTTGCAGCTAGGAATGTAACTACTTACAGAGAAGTAGTGTTGTTAGAAGGGATATGTTAGCAGAGTTAGTATGTACAGCCAAATGTTATAAGTAGTACTAAGTTAATAATTAACCTGGAGTGTTACAGGTGCAAAGCCAGGATTCAAATAAGTGTCTTTTGAGTGATATTTTGAAATGATTAAGATTGCTTATGGATCTAATACTATGTGGAAGGGTCTTCCAATTTTTAGCAACAAAGAGTAAAGAGAGTTGCCTGCTGTATTGGATACTTTGGTCACTTGGAGTAAGTCTTTGTTAGATGATCGAAGAGTATGAATCTTAGAGTAGGGTTGTAGAAGATTTTTTAGGGAAGGTACATTGTCAAGATTGTGCATTATTTTGTGAGCCATTATCAACTAGTTATAGTTCATAATATGAGGTAGTTCCAACTAAAAAAGATTTTTTAGGCATTGACAGTGATGGGTTGAATGTGTGGAATCTGTTGCAAATTTGGCAATCTTATTACAACATGATTCTAATTTACTTAGTTCTGACTTTTTGAGGCTGGTAAGTATGGGGGATGTATATAAGAGTGAGGAGAGAAGGTGGGTTCTTGCTATACCTTTTCTTGCAGCATCTGTTAAGACTTGTTTGTTTCTATACATTGTTCCCATTTTCTTGTGAACCTTTTTGATTGTGTTAGAAATGTGTATGAGAGGTTTTAGTCTGTTGTTGATTATGACACCTAATAGTTTTGTTTGGGAATCTGGAAAAATCTTAGTATTATTACTGGCAGTGATGTAAAAGTTAGCTGGGAGGTTAGTAGGTTTAGATGGATGAAAGATCTTAAGTTTAGTTTTATTAGGGTTGAGAATGAGTTGTGAGTTTGCTAGCCATGTTTCAATATCAGAGAAGGATTTTTGTGTGACTATAAGAAGTTGAGTTATTGTGGATGCTGCACATATGAGGGTTGAATCACCTCCGTATTGTATGATAGATGCTTGAGATGAGGCAGTATTAAGCTCATTTATAAATATGATGAAGTGGAGAGGCCCTAGGATTGAACCCTGAAGGACTCCATGTGTAACAGGAAGGAGTGGGGATAGATCTTGCTTTCATTTCACAGCTTACTGAGGGCTAGATAAATAACTCTGAAACCAGTTAACAGCATCAGGTTTGATATTAAGAATTTTCAGAGTTAACATAATTAACATTAACAGAATATAATTATTAACATAATAAAGAAAAAATAAAATCAATATGTGGTGATCTGCATGTTTAATACACGAAATGTGTTGTAATATGCATCAAAGAATTTGTCTCACAACTCATAGCTTCACTATGCGTATATATATATATATATATATATATATATATATATATATATATATATATATATATATATATATATATATATATATATATATGAATTGCATCAAACTTTATGAGTTGCCAGTAGAGAGAATCACTCCCAGATAGGGGAAACAGAGGACAGATAGTAAACTATTTACAATATATACATTTAAGATATAGATGTTAAATTATGTTATATTCAGAGTGAGACTGCTCTTTTAGGTAATCAGTATGGAGTAGATTAACTTGTAGTCGGGATATTAGCAGGCTAGGTGAGTTGAGTGCAACTGCATTTCCAATTTTGGACGAGGTGGGAATGCAGCTGAGTTTTCAAGTGTTCAAAGTTTTAGGTTCATAGGTTCATAGGTTCATACTAGGCTACCTGCCCTAGGGCATTTATAAGCCTAGCCAGAGTGTGTGTGGCTTTCACCACCCCTTAGGATGAGAATACTATACCCACTATACCCATTAGTTTTCTGTGCCTCTGTCCAGCAGTGATACAGAGATGATTCCCAGGGTAAACCTACAATCTCCCATCCACTCGTCAAGATTTCTCTTGAACAGAGTCAGTGAGGGGCTCTGCCTCACATGGACTGGGATTCTGTTCCACAGTGTAGGGAGTCTCTGGGTGATGAATCTGTCCCTCCAGCACATCCTATTTATATCCGTGTTGAGGTTTAAGTCTCTTGCTCTTGTGGCTCTGGTGGATTTGGATTTTTTGAGGTGGAGCATGTCCATTAATTCCGGGTTGGACATGGCCTTGTATGTCAGGCACAGATCACCTCTGAGCAGACGGTACACACTCTGGCTGAAATTCTTAGAGTGGGCGGGACAGAATTCCATTTTTTTGCTAGGGAAAGTGGTAGGAGAAACTGACCAGCGGGACAGTTTGGTTTGTATACAGAAAGTAGATTTTGGTGGGCAGATCTTAGAGTTCTGTGAGGGGTGTATGATGGTAAGATGTTAGTTAGAGTTGGGCGTCTAGTGGGTTTAAAAATGAGTGTGTGGGCTATAGTGAGTTGGAGATAGTTAAGGTAGTTGGGAAGTTCTAGCCAATTTAGCTGGTGGGGAGATGTACAGTGGTGGGAGGAATATTTGGATTTAGTGGCGAATTTTGAGATTTTGTTGTAACAGATTTCCAGTTTGGAAGAGATAGAGGAAGATAGGTTAGTTAGATGAGGAGCACCATATAATAGTGATGGTAGTAAGTAGGTAGTGGTGAGTGTTTGTCTTGTAGAAGGAGAGAGAAAGTGGGAGTTTCTGTACAGTATGCCGAGTTTTTGATGTGTTTTCTTAATATTTAGCTGAATATCAGTATCAAATTTTAGGTGTTCATCAATAGTAGACCCAAGAAGTTTAGCAGAGGGAGCAACTTTTATGGAGGAGGTGGCAAGGTTGATAATCCTGAAAGAGTTTTTGTCGACAATGAGGGATTTAGACGGAGTGAAAAGTAGAATTTTACATTTGTTGGCATTTAGAGAGAGGTGCTTTTGAGGCATCCAGTTCTCAGTAGTTGAGAAGGCAATTTGAGTTTTTGTTTGGAGCTCTGGGAGGTTAGAAGTGGAGTAGACTAAAGTTGAGTCATCTACATATTGTACTATCTTAGTGTTTGGAATGGCTGCATAGAAACCATTAATGAATATTTTAAAGGGCATTGGACCAAGTATGGATCCTTGGGGTACCCCGGTTGGGGTGGGAAGGAAGGCTGAAGTGCCAGTTTGCCATTTCACTGCCTGAGATCTGTCAGAGAGATAGCTATTGAACCAGGTTAAGGAATTTTGAGAGAGATTAAGGTTATAAAGGTGGTTCTGGAGGTGGGAATGGGAGACAGTGTCAAATGCCTTGGAGAGATCAAGAAGGACCATGGACACAATTTCTCCAGAGTCATGGGCATGGTTTACTATGTCTATGTGAGAGAGAAGAGCAGTTATTGTACTCTGGCCAGGATGGAAACCATGTTGTATAGGGGTGAACAGTTAAATATTGGTATGGAAAGGCATGAGCTGGAGGTCGATGCATTTTTCAAGAATTTTTGAGATTGGGGAGAGAATGGCTATCGGTCGGAAGTTTGAGATGTTATTTGAGATGTTATTATTTTTGCCACCTTTGTGGAGGGGTCGGGTAAAGGCAGAATGCCACAGTTTGGGGACATAAGATTCCTGTATGGATCTATTAATGAGAATGCTAATAGGGACTGCAATACCATCAGCTGCTAGTTTTAGGAATACTGAGGGGATATTGTCAGGGGCGTTGGAGCTTGGCTTAAGTTTGGAGAGAAGTTTTTTTATGTATGAGGTGGAGATGGCTTTGAGTTGAAATGTAGGAGGATTGCTGGGGATGGAAGGTTTGGTAGAGGTTAGGGAATAAGGTTTGAAGGGAGGGGTGGGGTCATGATTTGGGAAGGTCTTGGTGAGTTCTGCTACAGAGTTGGTAAAAAAGGAGTTGAATGGAGTGACTATTTCTGGGTCAGTTTTGCTGGTGTCAGGGCAAGAATTATGTTTGGTACCTGGGTTCAGAAGAGAGTTGATTGAGTTCCAGAATTGTTTTGGGTTTTTGGAATGATTAGCCTGGAGTTAATTATAGTAGGATTTTTTATCTTTTATAATATATTTTTAGCTAGGTTGTGGAGTTGCTTATATTTTAGAAGGGTGTAAGGGTGTTTATTGTGGTGGTAAAGTTTCCAGGTCTTGTCTCATTGTTGCATAAGTGTTTTAGTATCTTTAGTTAGCCATGGGGCAGAGTTGGGTTTTATACGTTTTGTTCTTGGTGGGGCTTGGGAGTTCAGGGTATTTAAGAAGGTTGAGTTAAAGAAGTCTATGGCATTATCTAGAGGAAGAGTTTTTAGGCTGTCCCAGTTTGTTTGTTTGAGGGAGTTGGAAAAAGTTGTGGGGTTAAAGTTTGTGAGGTTTTGAGTCTGGATGTATTGGTATAGGTGAGGAGTAGAGGGAGTAGCTCTATAGATGAAGGCTGGCAAATGATCACTCATGGAGTCTGGTAGGATGCCTGTGTGTGTGACTTTATTTGGGTGGGAGACTAGCATCCATTCAAGAGTGGAGCCTGGGGGATTGTTTTATTGGGTCTGGTAATGTCATTTGTAAGTTGTGTGAAGTTGAATAGATTGATAGATATGGAGGGATTATTGGAATTCATTTTGTTCCAGTCAATGTTCACATCCCCTAATATGTATGTCTCAAGTGTAATATTAGTTGTGGCCCATAGAAGTATATCTTCAAGTGTATTGGTGTTGGTTCCAGGGGGGATGTAGAGGGCCATAATACAAATGTTTTTATGGTCATTCATTTTGAGTATTCCTATGACTAGTTCAGCATTATTGAACTGAGGAATGGGGTTTGGGTAAGGAGTGATGGAGAGTAGACTGGAATAAATTAAGGCTACTCCTCCTCCTTTCTTATTTTGGCGGTCATGTCTGAGTGCTTGAAACCTGTGGTTAGGATTTCAGAGTCAGGAATGTGGGATTTTAGCCATGTCTCAGAGACTGCTACTATGTCTGGTAAAGTATGGTTTAACCAAGCCTGGAAGTGGGATATTTTATTTTTCAAACTCTGGGTGTTAATGGTAACTATTTTGAGATATTTATGGTTGGTAGTATGGGCTGTGTTTGCGGGAGTGAGGTTGGTGCTAGTCTTTTGTCCGGGGTTGGGATGTATGTCTACTGATAAGTAGAGGCTGGTAAAGAAGAATGTGAGTAGGAGTTTGGGCTTGCTCCTCGAGTTTTGTGGGGAAAGCAATATTGCTTTAGGTGTGTTGTGTTTCATTGGGGAGGGTGTGATCTTTTGTTTGTAGCAGTGGAGTGGGTTTGGTTGAATAAGAGATGAGGATACCGTGTGAAAGTGGGATGTGATGGGGTGTGGATGGGTGTTGGGAGTGGAAGTGAGGAATAGGAAGGAGGGGGAGTTTGGAAGAGAAATAAGAGGTTGCATGGGATAGAGGGATTAGAAGAAGTAAGCAGATAGAGTAGTTGAGAAGGGTTAGTGAAAGTGGGGAGAGCATGGTTAATTGGTGTGACGTAGGTATGAGGAGGTAGTAGGATGTCAGGGTGTGTGTAAGAGACTAAGAGGGAGGGGTATAGATATGTGTATAGGGCATTATGGAGCAGGCTAGTTTGTTTATATTTGTATATATATATATATATATATATATATATATATATATATATATATATATATATATATATATATATATATGTGTGTGTGTGTATGCACATGTGCATGCCCCTGTACATGTATATGCGCATGTATAAGTCTTTCTATATGCATATGTACATGTATATGTCTATGTATAGGTATGTGTACACATATATGTATATGTACATGGATATGTAGATGTATATTGCATTTGCTATTGCTGTTGTAGCCAAGTGTCCAGGATGAAATACCCTAGTGAAATCATTAATAATGGTTTTCACGTACCTTTATCCTATACTTTCAGGTCGAGAACATTTGAGTTAGCATGTCTATGTTCAGTCTGAGTGGGGGTCATATCCCTCCACAAATGCAAGTAGTTTCTGGGTAATCCCCCCTACCATAAAACCTTGACCTCTTAAAGCCACTTCAAGGTTCATGTAGAAGACATATATATATATATATATATATATATATATATATATATATATATATATATATATATATATAAGTGAATAAAGTCCTTCTATCTCCAGTGGATTGATACTGATCTTGCCTCTGCTAGTCATCCTAATTTCCTGGATAGAGAAGGGACAGCATAATAAACTCCTTTCAAAACTGGTGAAAACTCTCAATCATCAGCATATGATGCAGAAATAAAAAATTAAAGGAAGGAAAAGGTCCTGCCTTGTTTTATATGGCAACACACACTGACAATTTAGAGTAATTTAGTAAAGACAGTATGACATTGGCTGTTTTATTCCTGAAATGTTCATTTGGGAGCACTTAAGTAAAACTGCACCAACAAGGAAGCAGGCCGGCCCAATGAAGCAGTATTATTTTATAATTCACAGTATGGTATTCCATTGTCTTCTGATACAGAAGTGCAACTTTAGTGCAACATACCTTAAAATAACCTTGAGAATTAAAAATAATACCACATGATTAGGAAAAAAACTTACTTCAGCACTGCATAAAAATGTGAAAGAACTGGTGAGGAATTCCCTAGCTGGGACTTCCTAGCAGTCATGGTTCTTCTGGTGAATCCATGCAGTCAGGCAAGATTATAAGTTCCAAACACTAATGTTAAGTACTCACTCAGTAAACACATATTACAAACTATTGTTTGAGAACATGACGTTATAATTCTTTTTTGGTTGGAGAACCTCTGTAACCTCCTGTATAAGAAAAAATAACATACTTTTACACTTTTCTAGAATACAAATAGCTCATAGCATGACACTTGCTGGGAACTTGCAGTTTTTGTGATTGCATCAATATACACAGGTCTACTTAATGATTAGAGAAAACAACCTTTGGTCAGAAAGTCTAAGCAAATAATAACAGGTAGGTGTTTTAAGAAAATATGTTTACCTATTTTGCAAAGTAAATTTACTTTAAAACATTAAATAACCAATCATCAGAGGATAAAAATATTAAGAATAAAATCATAAGAAGAAAGGAAAGCATATCAAACCATATTGTAAGTCTGTAAAGTACAAATAACAAAATGCATATGGTATGCATTTTGTTAAACCTGTCTTTGTTATGTTTTGTATTTAAGAAAGACCTTATACAATAAGCACCCTTTAATAAGGTTCAGCTGTAACTCTTTTGCCCCAAAGTCTGGGATATAAGAGCCTGCAGAGTGTACCTATTTGCCTCTAGGCCACATGAGGGCATCACTGTATCTCTCTGTAGTTTTTACAATGACTAGAACAAAGAACTAAGCATATTTAATATGTCCTTTTTTATAGACATCAAAGTCATGAAGAAGCTGTAAATTTTCACGCCTCACATATCTTCCATTGCATGATTCATGTATTAAAAGAAGGTGATGGACCTTTCTATATTCAAAGCAATTCTCCCCCAATTCACATTCATTTCTACCTGCCAGCCCAAGACATCAGAAACAACATTCTTTTGTTCTTTTTGGCTACTCCCCCAGGCTGATCAGAAGGATACTAGATTTCATGACTCCTGACTACCACAAAGACAGAACCAATTTAAAAGTTATATCTTTAAAGCAAACTTAATTTAACCTTTTTTATCCTTAAATGTCTACTTAACACAGCCAGAAACCTAATGAAAAATTAACATATCAGCATATTAACAAAAATATTCATTATTATTAAGCTCCTTCTATCACACATATTGTACTGTAATATAAGTTACAGAAATCCACACCTCAGAATGTATGAGGTTAAGTAATTCTCTCTCCTCTAATCTGCAGAACAGTCCTCCAGAATGAATTATATAGCCCTGTGGCTGATGGTCAAAAGATCTAATGTAATGTAATGTTAACAGTATGATATAAAATTAACTGCTTATACCTATCTCATTCTGGTCAGAAATCTTTGAAATTATGACCAGTTTTGTACCTCAAAGTCCTTTCCACATTTACTTTAATTTCTATGGGTCCATTAGAAACTAAATATTTCTTTCATTATGGAGCAAGCCTGCTCCCAAGAAAACATTTGTTTAGTAAGGTATGTTAGGATAGGTCACCTTTGTCTGGTGGCCAGCGTGAGGCCACATCTAACCCAAAAACTTGAAGAACTAGTGCGTAAGTGGACAGCTATATACTAGACTTGCACAAACGGGAAGCGTCCATGAGTAAGTAAGAGACCAGATACCCTTGAAGGCCATTTAAAGTCTGGCAATTTCCCTTCAAACTTTGTATCTTTTGTCTGTGGAGTGCTTCTCTTCACCTGACAAAGGCATGTTTATATTACTCACTTATGTTTCCATTCTTGTATGCCCCTGGACATTTTTTTAAAGAATAATTATTCTTAATTTCTTTTTTATTAATTGCTTCACTGTCTGTAAATATGTCCTCTTTTTTTCCTTCTGTAACTCACTTGAAGACTTCTATTCAAGATACTAGAAGGTTAAGAAGCAATTTGTGAAATAATGTCATTTCTATTTTTTGTATAGTGTATATTTTTTTGTAATATTTACTAGGTTCATTGTCTTTTATAATAAAACAAACCCTGAGTCTTTTTTTAATACTTATGCTTAGATGGTGCTATGACCATCTTTGCTCAGGATTAGCAAGGATTTTGCTTTCTCAAACTGCAGCTTAGTTCTGGGCTTTCTGACTTGGCAATATACTTGTAATAATGTACATCAGTCTGATATTCTGCTACTGGTGAACATATGGTCCTTTAAAAGATTGTGGAATCTGGTAACATTTTATCTAAACTCACACCACCAACACCCACACATAGCAACACTAAATCCACATATGCGGAGGCCCTTAACTGTAACCTGCCCAAGCAACAAGGACCTCCGAAGCTGAAACGCAAACAAACACCAATCACAACCAAAGTGTCACATAGCTCACAACACCAGTGTGCCACCCAGCAACAGCTGCTAAGGCAAGACAACGTACCTAACACTTTATTCATAGGTGACTCTATAGTCAGGCACACTGATGTCCCACTCACTAGGCTGAACAAGGAGAAAATTACAGTCAGCTGCCTGTCGGGTGCCAGGATCCACCACATAACTCATGCACTCAAGTCACTCCACAACAAGTACAAATATGACTCTGTCATTGTCCATGTTGGAGTGAATGACCTGAGACGTACTTCTCTGGGCTACATGAAAAGAGACATGGAAGAGCTCTTGGATCATGTGGCCCAGGCAGGTATGACCCTAGCCCTGAGTAGCATCCTGCCTTCACCCAGAATGATACCAAAATATAAGGACAAAATGATTGACTTCAACAATTGGCTAAGTTTCTGGTGTCATTCAAAGGTGATCCAGTATCTGTCTGCCTGGGACGACATGATCGACAGACCACGATGCTTTGCCAGAGTCAAAATTCAGAAAGTAATGCTACTCAATGCTAGAAGTCTAAACCTCAAAATGCAGACCACGATGCTTTGCCAGAGATTGTATGCACCTGTTGCCCCTGGGATTCAGATTACTGGCTAAGGCTCTTGCCACCCCTATAGTGCCTTTTTTAGGCAAAGTTCAAAGGACAAAACCACCTCCGTAACAGGTACAACCATGCAAAATTCAGAAAGTAATGCTACTCAATGCTAGAAGTCTAAACCTCAAAATGCACTCTCTCAAGGCACTCCTAAAAATGGAGAACATCGATATCTGTGCGGTAATTGAGACCTGGTTCAAGGCTGCAGTGAGCACCCCTGCAATACCAGGCTACAACTCTTACCACACTTTTCGGCCACCAAACCAGGATTGAAACACTAAAGGTGGAGGAGTGTCCATATTCGCCAAGGATATTCACACCACCAGGTTAGTTGCCCAACACAATGCATCTGAAATTCTCCAGGTGCAATTAACACTAGGTAAAAGGTAAGACTGCAATCCAAATTGTAGCTTGCTACAGATCCCCCATCATGCCCCAAGATTCTCACTACACCTTTCTAAACATACTGGAAAATATTAATATACAACCAAACACCCTAATACTGGGTGATTTCAACTACCCTGCCAATAACTGGGAAAACTACTCTTGTACCAACACCTTTGCCCAACGATTCTTGGAATTCATAAATTCCAATGCCCTGGATCAGCTAATCCACAGTCCCACCAGGGGCTTCAATATCCTAGACCTGGTCAATACCAACATGGGAAATTGATGATCCACACCTATAGTCACTCCCTCGTTGATCAGGTCAGACCATAAGCTAATCACCCTTAACATCGACATCCCACTCCCATCCCCCAGTAAGGAAACCTCCATAAAAAACTTCTTCAAAGCCAACTTCATGCAACTCAAGTCAGAAGTTACAAACTTCATGCCACCCATGCAAACAGGAACTGAAGGTTCAACTGCTGAGTATGAGCACATCCACTCATGCATGAATCATGCCATCCCAAATAGAACCAAGATGCTCTCCTCCAAAAAAAGGAAGCCAATCTGGTGGTCCCCTACCATAAACAAACTTTACAACAAAAGGAAGAAGCTGTTGCAGAAAAGAGGAAAATCCCAGGATGCAAAAAACTCCCTTACCAGCCTCTGTAAGAAGCTGATATCCCTCATAAAATCCTCCAAAGCTAGTTACGAAAATCAAATTGCCAAAGATTCCAAAGACAACCACAAGGCATTCTATAACTATGTCAATAATCTAAATGGCAATGCTCAGATCTGCTCTGAGCTACAACAGAATGGCATTAAATATACTGATCGCAAGGATATTGCCAATTCAGTGCCAACTTCACCCCCCTCTCACCTCCTAAATGGCCCATCTCAATATCGGAAGATTGCCAAATTTCGGTAATAATGGCCACACAGGTAAAAAACGCACTCTCCAAAGCTAAGACTACAGCATCCATGGGACCAGATGACATCCCAGGATGTATACTATATGAACTACAAAATGAACTGGCACCTCACCTAAGTATCATGCTTAATTATACCCTCACTTCAGGCTTCATGCCCACTGAGTGTCGCACAGCTACAGTTAAACCACTCCACAAGGGGGGGATCCACCTTGGATCCCAGGAACTACCGCCCCATCAGTCTGACAAGCCTGATCTGCAAGGCCATGGAATGTATTATCATGGAACTTATAAACAAAGACATTGACAATCTTAAAGCTCTAGACCCCACCCAGTTTGGGTTTGTGAAGGGCCGATCTTGTCTCCTGAACCTGATTAACTTCTTCAAATTGGTCTCCAGGGCCATGGACGAGGGTAAGGCAGTCCACACAGCCTATCTTGACCTCGCCAAGGCCTTTGACACCATCCCCCACTCTGGAATCATAGATAAACTTACTAAGCTGGGCATTAATCCCTACGTCACTCGATGGGTTGCCAACTGGCTTTCTGACAGAACTCACACTGTAAAAGTAGCTGGCTCCAAATCCAGCTCCAGAAAAGTGACAAGTGGAGTACCTCAGGGTTCAGTCCTGGGACTTATCTTGTTTGGCATGTACTTCTCTGAAGTACAGGCCAACACTAGGGGACTCTGGCTAACAAAGTTTGCAGATGACTGCAAACTGGGGGCCATTATTGAATCCCCAAATGATGTGGATACTCTACAAAAGGGCCTTACAGAAACAGATGCTTGGTGCCAGAGCCATGGGCTCAAGCTCAATGCCAAGAAATGTGTAGTTATCCCCTTTGGGAAAAAAACATGTACCCGTGAATTACCACATAGGTGGCAGTACACTAAACACCGAAAGTGTGATAAGAGACTTAGGGACACAGGTGGACAGTGGTCTCACCTTCAATAACTGCATCACCACAACAGTCAGGAAATTCTTCTATGTGGCACACCTCATCACTAAGGGCTTTTCATCCAGGAAAAAAGGAGGTCATTGTCCCACTGTACTCATCCCTCATTAGACCCATTATAGAATACAATGCCCCATTTGGTATGTACCTCTCAAGACATCTGCAACAACTGGAAAGGCTGCAGAAATACCTCACTAAAAGAATCACAGGCCTAAAGCAGATGATATTTACTGACTGTCTTAAAAAACTCCAGATATACTCTGTCGCATATCTTCTACTCCGAGGCAATCTCTGCTTAACATGCAAGGCCATGTCAAACCCAGATCTGTTGGACATGCTACAGTTTTAAAGAAATCCCAATCCCTCAGAGCCACATGCTCCACGGATCTAAACTTTGTCATCACAATAAACAAAACATGCTGGAGGGATAGGTTCCTGACCCAGAGACTCCCCAGACTCTGTAATAGACTGCCCATACATGTCAAACAGAGCACCTCTTTGGCCTTCTATAAAAGGATGATTGGATGGGAGAAAGGAAATTCACCCCAGGGATCATGTCAGTCACCCTGCTAGACAGGGGTCCAGGGAAGTAAATAGTATGGGAAGAAATAGCCAGGGAATTGTTATGGCTAGGCTTGTATAGGCCCTAGGGCCGATAGACTAGTACCAACCTATGAACAAGAATGATTTTGTAAACCTCTGGGCCTTTTGCATTCTCTGATTGCTAATTCTGTGGTTAATACTCACTGCATTTTGTCATCTCAAAAAATATTCCACACAACACAATTAGTTTTACAGTAGAATGACTTAAATTGACCTCTACCTAGATTATGGAGTATTAACATTCATACTTTAACTAAAAGTTCACTTGTGTCTGCTTCAGACTATGCAGCTGTATTTGTTCTATTGTGATTTCCCCTGAACAGAAGAAGATATCACATGAGGTTGGGAAGCAAAGGCAAAAGCCAAAACCGGTGACTAGAATAATTCCTAGATGTCTGCAAATGTAACACTTCCACTAACTCCTCTAAAAATCACTTAAGATATATATGGATGCCTAGACAACAGCCATGCAGCATCTGTCCTGATTTTGCTAAGTTTACTTTTAAGTGAGGATTCTCTTGCCTAGCTGTTAAACCATGTCTGCATTGGCCAAATCTCATTTATCTCATGAGTCTGACATTGGTCAGATTAAGGGAAAGTGCTGCTATTGAACGTCTTCACTAATTTTTTTCCTTCCAGGACTTTACATTCATGCATGGTTTTGGCTCCATTTTCAGTGCACTCAGGAATGGCTTGGGACCCAATGCAGACTAGTGAATGCTTGTAAAAACTGAGGGTAAGTGGCTATAGTTCTGCCAACATTGCTTAGGAATTTAAGTAAACCAATGACATTTCATTGGAGTCCTGTACACTAATATTCTGAAGGCTTTAGTGGTTAATCAATGAAAAAAACGACAAATGTGTTTAACAGTGTCACCAGACAAAAGCACACACACACACACACAGACACAGACACACACACATATGCACACACACACATATGCACACACGCACATGCAAACACACACACACACACACACACACACACACACACACACACACACACACACACACACACACACACACACACACACACACACACACACACACACACACACCCACACACACACACAAATGTACACACACACACACACACACACACACACACACACACACACACACACACACACACACACACACACACACACACACATATGCACACACACACACACACACACACACACACACACACACACACACACACACACACACACACACACACACACACACACACACACACACACACACACACACACACACACACACACACACACACACACACACACACACACACACACACACACACACACACACACACACACACACACACACACACACACACACACACACACACACACACACACACACACACACACACACAACAATATATACAAGTGCATATAAGCAAATGTAATTTACTGCAATGTGTATGATAGAAATATCTTCACATTAACGTTTTTTTTCTCCTTACCACAGCTGACATATGACACTTTAAATTATTTACTGCCAGGTACTGTATTGTCCTGTCTTCCCACTACCCAGAACCATGATGGCTCCTGATGTGACCAAAGCTAGGATGGCCTCCTTACAAGACAGAATATACACATGGTAGGAGGGTAGCCAATTCAACCATGTGCAGTTGTAAGGGGTCATTGCCATCATGCACTGAGATTAGGACCAGGCCATCATATTGCAGCTTGAATAGGGATTTCTCCTTTATGTTACACCTCCTACTGATGTTCATGTTTCAGTTCTCAGGTGTGTATGCAATGGTGCAACAAGAGCAAAGCTCCACCTATGTGACAATGCATCTTTCTACACTTCCCCACATACAGAAGCAATGGCTTTTATTCCTTCCTCAGTATTACAAGAATGGCAATTTAGCTGTGCCTTTTGCATAGCCCCCTTAACCAACCTACTGGAAGAGGTGAGCCCCCAGGTCTTCATTGGCCCTCTTCCACTCAACCAGCTGCAGCAGGCATCTTGTGCCACCTGGATAATACTTTATCCCTCAATGTCACCAAACTAGCATTTCCTCTTAAAAGCTGAGTATTCATTAATAAATAATATACATCAGTGAGGCATATAGTAGAATATATGTCTTACAACATCATGAATCATTGTATGCTTACATAGCATAAACTGTTGAAAGTATGTCTCAGCATTATGCTATGTGCCAGTTAAGTCTGGGTGCATGTCTGAGTTGTACTGATTATAAAAGTACATGCCTCTCCCAAGCTGAACCAATAACATCTGATTTAGTGCTATCAAGGTCCTTGTTTGTGTGCTTAACAATAAACACATTGCAATTAAAACCTGCAATAAACAAATTGGCAACAATAAGTCATAAACTATAAAGAGATATGGCAATAAGCGTTCATAGGTTCAAAGGCTAGTACTAAGCTAGCTGCTCTTGTGGGTCATTTTAAGCCTAACCTGTTTCCCTTTTAATGATTGAGTTAACTTATCCTATTTCAGTACAGACTGGCCTTACCCATGTAGTGGTCGATAGTTATATATTACCCCTACCATAGATAATCTGAGGGGACCCATGCATGAGATACAGCATTTAGGAGCTGCCTCTTTCCATTAGTTGTACAGGGGGCAGTCCTGGGGTGAATTTGCAGTCATTGATAAAAATTATGAACTATTCTTTCTTATAGGAGCCACCAATTACAATTTCATAGCTTTTGGTAGCTTCTTTTTGGTTCATGTGTTTCATATGCTCATATCTGTACATGAGTTGTAACCTAGACCACATTGCTGATAAACAGGTTTATTTAGTCATCAAAAGTACAAGGAGTACCTGCCCCTTCACAGGTAGATATAAATATGTATGTATATACTTCATATCAGAAGGCAATTGTTTTTCTAAGCAGAATTTGAAATAGTTGAGAATACCTTCTGTCATAAAACATCTATAGATTTCACAGGCTAAGACCTATTAAACTTATTCACTCCTGCCTGCTGTAGGTTAAAGAGGATTCAAACTCCTGTAGGCTGGCAGGCTGGATAAGAGTTGCATGGAAGTCTAAGCTACCAAAAAATTATTTAATTAGATAAGTAAATGAGTCATTTGCCCTACTTGCTCAGTTTAAATATTTTCTACAATTTAAACTGCTTGAGCATGACACTGAATACCACACATTCAATACTGATAATAATGTGATAATAAGTACATTGAATACTACACATTTAATACTGATAATAATGTGATAATAAGTACATTAAAGACCACGCATTTAATACGGATAATAATTTGATAAGAAGAGTAGTGAATACCATGCATTTAATACTGATAATAATGCGATAATAAGTACATTAAAGACCACACATTTAATACGGATAATAATTTGATAAGAAGAGTAGTGAATACCATGCATTTAATACTGATTATAATGTGATAACAAGTACATTAAATACCACGCATTTAATACTGATAATAATGTGATAATAAGTACATTGAATACCACACATTCAATACTGATAATAATGTGATAATAAGTACACTGAATACCACGCATGCAGTACTGATAATAATGTGATAATATTTACATTGAATACCTCACATTTAATACTGATAATAATGTGATAAGTACATTAAATACCACGCATTTAATAGTGATAATAATGTGATAATAAGTACACTGAATATAATATGATAGTAAGTACATTGAATACCATGCATTTACCACACATTTAATACTGATTATAATGTGATAACAAGTACATTAAATACCACACATTTAATACTGATAATAATGTGATAATAAGTACATTGAATACCACACATTTAATACTGATAATGTGATAATAAGTACATTGAATACCACGAATGCAGTACTGATAATAATGTGATAATAAGTACATTAAAGACCACACATTTAATTAATATAATTAATTGATAAGAAGTGAAGAGTAATATGCATACCATGCATTTTAATGATATAATGTGATAATAAGTACACTGAATACCACACATTCAATACTGATAATAATGTGATAATAAGTACATTGAATACCACACATTCAATACTGATAATAATGTGATAATAAGTGCATCAATCATCTCACCTGTGATTTGCTTACCTCTAAAGCACCTATTACTTAAATTAGATAATGCAGCCCACCCAACTAATGATGCAGACATGGAGTAGAAAACAGGGCAATGAGTGCCATAGGTATGAATGAATTAAAACAGCATAAAATGATGCAGTAGGTACACTGAATGCCATTCTCTTTGGAATGGCCACAGATCTAGATGCATTTAGAAACTATATATGACAGAAACTATTGATCTCTACTCCCATATACTAAAATACTTCTCCATCTCCTAGATGTGTGCAATTGTTCTATATATATGAGAACTATACCTCTTGAAAAACATCATCTCTATAATATTTGCTGCTGTTGAACTCATAAACTTCAAACATTTGACTATCCCACTAACTTCTACTGTCATGAAATGTCTTCCATAGACACAGTGAAACCTGGGAAGAAAAAGAGTAGACAGCTGAAGGATGACTGTTAAAGACAGCGTCATACACACAGCACACACATACGCACACACGCACACAAACAAATGCACAAACAGGCCAAGTGATGGGTATACAATAAATGCTAAGGTTCCATAAGATCTGTTGCATCCTAACATGCCATTGTGGCTGCTCATCATTTCTGTGGAGAAAGAAATAAGGATATCTGCTTTTGACTGATGTTTTCTGTCAAATGATTCTTGACTTGAATTTCTTTTAGTCTTATGTTGGAAGGAAAATTTAGAGTTGTGTTTTTGAATTCCAGTATCACATTTCCTTATTTCTTATTATGCATATTGATTTGTACATATGTGTTAGCATAGCTTTTGTGAGATGTATGTAAATTCATCTGGAAAATATAGATCAATTCAGAATGCAGGAGTTAGCCTTGATTGTCAGTTGGGATCACATGTAAGAAATGATAATCAGTCAGTCTACATTTAGCTATCAATCCATCCATCCATCCATCCATCCATCCATCCATCCATCCATCCATTCATCCATCCTCAACCCCTTTTCCCATTTTGCACATGGGGTCAGGATATCACTTCATCAGTTACAATCATCTCGAGCCAAGGTTTTTACACTCTCAGGTGACTAGCTCCGCAGTGGTACATTAATTTATTTTAATAATTTTAATAATTTTTAGCTATCAATCACAATCCCAAAATTATCAGACAATCACAGTACTAAAAATCTGCGTGTAACACAGGCATATCTAAGTCTGATGTTAAGAATGGTATTACAGTACAACTAGCAGGTCATATTACTTGGTTATGCACACTTAGATTTAAAACCTATCACCTACATCATCTTCTTGGAGTCATATTACAGTACTGACCATATCGTCAGCATATGAAAGTACTGCTCTTCTGAGGTACTACCCTTCAGATGAAACATTAATTGCCTAAGATGGCAGTAACCCAGCTGGACAATAATGAACCCATGGCATTAGTGGAAAGGCCATTTCTATGTACAAAGCAGCACATATTTTACAATATCCTACTGCAATGATTACCAAAATCAGACCAGCAGTGAAATAGACAGTCTAATGATTAACATATACCATTTCTGTTTTTTCCCTTTTTGTAAAGAAAGAATAATTGAATAGCAGCCTGCTGCAACATTATTTCTATATTGTCTTATGCTACATTTTTTAAAATATCTCCTTCCATAGGGTTGAGGGTACTTATATTAAAACATATTATGAAAATTAAAAGGTAAATCAAAACATTTGCACTGTGTTGTAGTGTCCATGCCTCAGCAGGAGGCGCACCTTTGATAATGGAATGATCAGAAGGCTGTCAGTGCTATCCTTTTTTAATGTCTCCAAGTCTTTTGGGCTTATAATACCATGATGGGAATGCATCCCATTCGTAAGTCACAGTATGATAAAAGTTAATGAAATTAGTACTGCTCTTCACAGCACTCGCAATGTGCCCAGAACTGGCCCCTTTTGCAATTTGTATGGCATTAACATTTATTGTAAATGTGACTGTAAAGTTTGTTTTATGAGACTCATTGCTCTTACTACATACTACTATTGGAACTCACTGGGTATCTCTCCTCCACATCGCCCTCATTTCTACTTGCAAATCCTGGTATTTTATGAATTTGTGTCTCTCTGTAAGACACTAATCACTGGATGTAGCAATTTCAATGATCAGGGCTACCTTTGTCCTCTTTTCATGTTTTCATGGAGTAATATGTCTGGTTTTCTCACATTTATTTTTTGAACTGTTAGTCATGGGTGATCCCCTGTGATATAAATTTAATAATTTTCTGTAATGTTTTATGGCTCATGTTTCCAATGCTTCTCAGACACTTCAATAGTATGTTTGCACAATCCCCAGTGCAGCAGCCTTTCCACATTATTATGCCTTTCAGTATACAGGCCTTCTGCCATTAGTGTATCATACCCAGCAATTAGACATAACTATTTTCAATTCTGTTTTAAAAAAACCTGCATTTGTGTGTTTCTCGGACATGTTCAATTGACTTTGTAAACCAACATGGGCCACCAATATTAACCTTTCGGCCTTTGGTGTAAATCCACCTCTCCTTAACCATTCCTGCATTAAATCCTGATCAACATGAGGTTGTTCCTGTACTTGCAACTACATTTATGCATTTTACACATTTCTTGCCCTCTCATCTGATCCTTCACCTTATATTCTCTCTTTTGTTTTTTGGCACATTCAGTTGTTGCCTGATTTTTATCTACTTCTGGTTTGATTTCCATTCCTGCTTGACACCGATATGCATCTGCTAAACTAAGCACAGAAGTCATGTTAGACTTGCTCTCTTCATGTTTTAAAACTTTCTCTCCATTTGAATCTGGTGAGGTCAACAAATATGCATGTAGTCCTACGATTGCAGATCTATACATGTAATCAGTTTTGAGGAGGCCCATACCTATTTCAGAATGGGGAATATATGATCTTGATATACGATGATTTTTATAAATCATTTGATAAGCATGAAGCATTTTTTTTGTTTTCCTGTCCAACTGATCCAATATCTGTTAGGGCCAGTCAGTCACCCCAAAACTGTAAGTTAGAACCGGAAGAGTAAATTGGTTTATAGCTTGGACTTAATTCGTAGATGTCAGAACTGTTTTCGGCATGAACTTTACTCTTCTAAAATATTCCTTACTGACTTTTATTCACATTTGTTCATGTATTTTTGTTGATCCTTCATAATTTACCAGATATTTATACACTCCCTCTTGCTCAGGTTCTTTTATATCACATTCCTGTCCCAGACTGATATTTTCTTGGTGATGCATCTTTCTTGCTTTAAAGGCTGCTTTTCCTCATTTATCAAGACCAAATGACATTCTTATATCATCTGAGAAAATTTGGATCACTTGCAGTCGTGCTTTCAGTTCCTCTTCTGATGAGCTATACAGTTTCAAATCATCCACAAAAGAAAATGAGAAATCTTTACACATTGTTGATTTTGGAGAGCTAAATTTTAGGCATGACCTAATCTATTAAGTAGATAGCTTAATGGGTTAAGGGCAAGACAAAAGAGCAGAAGTGATAAAGAGTCACCCTGGAATATCCCCCTTCAAATTTTTATCCCTGGAGTAATAAGTTGTCCTTTATCATGACTAAGCTGCAAAGTGGTTTTCCACTGTTTCATGGTCATTGTAATGTAATCAATCAATGTATCTAATGCATTTGTAAACACTCTTTTACCCACGAATATGGGATGCTGTCAAATTCTCTGTTGTAGTCTATCCATCCTATATATAGATTTTTTCCCCTTTTTACAATTCTCCATTATGACTTTATTTAACATCAAATGATCCTTTGTTCTATATGACTTTCTTTTTGTTGCCCTTTGTTCTATTGCTAGGATTGAGTTTTCTTCTAAATGACTACAAACTCTGTCAGCATCAATTCCAGTGCATAGTTTATACATCATTGGAAGCAAGTTATTGGTCTATAGTTTTTAGGATATCTTGCAGGTTTACTCTTAAGGAGGAGTATTGTTTTTTATGTTGATAACCAGTTGGACATCTGTTGGGATGCTCATATAAATAGTTCTTACTCATGGCTAAATTTTCATGTAAAGATGTTAATACCTTAGCCAGAAGTTAGGGACTGCAACTGGGCCTAGGGTTTTCCACTTAAGAGATTTTCTTAAGTTTGTTTCAATTTATCTGGACATTACTTCATCCCATTGCATATCCCATACATTTGAACAACTTATTCTTTATTTTACTTCTTCTATCCATTCAGCATCTTTGTTATGTTCCACAGGATCTTCATAGATGTTTCTCCAGAATGTGTCTGCTTCTTTTTTTTTTTTTTTTTGGTGGTGTTTCTATTCCTTTTATCTTGTTTCCCAATTTGCTATAAAACTTTTTTGGGTGATCAATAAATTGCTTTTTTGTATTTTTTTTCCTTTATATTTATCTCCATATATTGTAGTCTTTCTGCCACTGCTGTTATCTTTAGTTTATTATTTGCAATAGTGTACAATAGATCCTGGTCTGTTTTGATTCTACCCATTGTTTTTATCACGTCTATCTTTCTGAGTATTTTTGTTGATGTCTTCCCTCTTCTGTAGTCTTCTGACAGTGACAGTTTTTGTCTTAATTGTTTTATAGTTTTATAGTTTATAGGAAAGTAAATAATGTGGGAAGAAATAGCCAGGGAATTGTTATGGCTAGGCTTGTATAGGCCCTAGGGATGATAGCCTAGTACCAACCTATGAACCTATGTATTTGTTACCTCCATGATGGCATTTGATTTCTCCCTTTCCTTCCCTGTGTTTTTGTGGTAAAACTGTTTCTATTATTAATTTTGCTGCACAGTAATATTATCCTATTTACTTCTGTTATATCTCATGAATTTCTATGAACAGTCTTAATTACTGTGTTCATTTGTTTTATCAAACTTCTAACATTTGAGTCTTATTGATTTTATGTAGTCTATGTCTTTCATTGACCTTAATATGTCTATCCATCTCTATTAAATCAAGCAATTCTTCCCCTAGATCATTTTCTTCTAAACTAAAGGCACATACTTTGTTCTCCCTTTCTTGCAGGCATTCTGCAGAAAGTTCCAGAAAATCTTCCTGTGCAATATTCTCTTCAGCTTCACCCAGTATGTTCTTTTGTATGGGAACTCACAGGCCTCTCACTCCACAACACTGACTGCATCAGAATTGCCACAGTTTTCTGCTCCTTCCCTTGCTGTGCAACACCAACTGAACTTTTGTTCTGATTTCCTGCTGAAAGCGCCAAAGTATCTTCATATGGCAATTGATTATGTTTCCCCACTTCACTGGTTTCTCCTTAATTTGGGGAGTTATTATTCTATCAAGCTGTGATGTTGTCAGAGTTAAATTTTCTATACTAAGTCCTTCACTTCATATGTGATTCATAACTTTTGTTTCTATTTCTTTAACTTCTCCATTACTAATCCTCTTTTCTACTTTCCCCCTTTGTTTTCTTATTGTTTGCATTGTAAAATGTTCTGTATCTGGATGCTTTTGTCTGTATTTCTCTTCAGCTATCATTGGTGTTAGTTTTTTTAATTGATTAGTTTTTATTTCTCCTTTGTGTAAATATCGCACCATATTAAATCTTTTTTTCTTTCTCATGTCCATATTTCTTATTCAGATTTCTCCCACTCCTCTTGTTTCTCTTTACTTGTTTGTTCTACCATGTTGGGACATAGTCTGTGTTGGACTTTCTGCACTAAATCCTTCGTTTCGCAGGTATTCCACAACTTCAGCTGCTAATTTTTAACTTCTTTTTTACTAATCTTCTGTTCTACCTTTCCCCTTTGTGATCCTATTTTTGTATTGTAAAATTTTCCGTATCCAGATGCTTTTGTCTATATTTATTTTTGAATATTTTTGGAGCTGCTTTTTTGTATTAATGAATTTGGCTTTCTCCTTTGCATAAATATTACACCACATCAGACCATTCTTTCTTTCCCATGTCCATATTACTTTTGTGACTTCTATCCCAGTTTAGCTGAAGAAATGTGCATAGAGTGATCACTGTCCAAATCCTTTGTAATGTTTTCAATGTAGTTTAATAGGTAGAGGAAAGAGAGTCTGCCTTCACAAAACCAAACTGAGTGGGTTCTAGATTTAATGAGTTTCCTCACTCTGAATAAACTAGATCTACTATGATGTTTTCCATGGCTTTGCATGTAAGGCTGAGGCTGATAGATCTACAATTATCTGGGTCTGTAGAAGGGCCACTCTTGTGTATGGGAGTCACAGTGATTGTTCTCCAGGCATCAATCTCAAACTCTGTAGCTAGGCTTAGGTCGATGAGCATGCATCCTGGATTGTTATTGGGTCCCATAGAAATATAATTTTTAGCTTTTGACAGGGATTATAAAACTTGTTTCAAGTTGATCACAGCGCAACTAAAGTTTTAGAAGTAGGGAGGGCAACAATCTAGGTAGGTGGAATAAAGAAAGCACTAAATGTTTCTACTAATATATTGGGTACGTCCCCTGGGATGAAAAGGTATTATATTATTATGGATGAACTCAATGCATTATTTGCTAGTATTCCTTAATTTCCTTCAATTTCCAATGTACCTGAAAAATGATTTTCAATTTTCATTGACCTCTGTAGTGACCGTAAGGTTTTACTCTGCTTTACATTTTCTAATACTGCTTGTAAGTTCCTTACTCACATTTTATTGTGGTTTTGTGGTACAGGGTGGGATTTCTCACAAATTTTCATTATTTTTATTCTTTTGTAATACAGTTTATTAACTCAGGAATTACATAAGAGAAATTTATTCTTTAATTTCTGTCATATGTAGGTTGAATGGCTACAGACTTTTCCTATAGAGTTGTATAGGTCCTAGTAAAATTTTGAGGTGTGTGTGGCAGCGCTCTTAGCTAGGCCCATTTGGGGGTCTTCTACAAGCAGAAGTTGGTTTGCCAAGTAGAAGACCCTAAAAATGGTCACACATGATGGCAGTGTGCTACCACTAGGCCTGACAGGGAAGAGGACTGATATGTGGTCAGATTTATCCAGAGATGCACAGTGGATCATTTTTAGTCTGATTTATTACATCTGTAGCACCCAATCACACTGTGCTTAGGTTTAAATTTTGCTCACTTGTGCATGACTCAAAGCCATTTTCATTAATTTGTCTGTCACCTGTCACTACCTCAGCTGATATATATGAATCACATTAAATGAAAGTGGCATAATAAACACATTGTTCAGTATGCATTATGCAGCTGTGTGCTGTGTTAATAAATAATCTTTAAAGCTGCCTGAATTGTCAGTGTGAGTTTATAATATATAGCCTGATAGCACCATTAGTTGTGAAACATGTTTAAAATATATCATACATCAACAAAATTGTCTGTGTGGAATATTCTCAGTCTGAAACGTGAGACATAATGTTATATAACATAACTTTAAGGACTGATATTTTTCAAAGATTTGTGATTGCACTGCTATTAATAGAAATGACTTGTCAGTCTTAATCTCACTTTGATGGCCACCTGAAGTAAAACATCTTGTGGTCAATAAGTTCAAACAGTCTTCTGGGTTATAATTTACTTTTCTGTTGATCATTGGTTAATGGCATTCCAAGGAAAGCCTATTGCTTGGAAAATTCAGACTTTGAGGTAAGAATAGCCTCCAAAGCCAAGGACGACTATAAGGCATTTTTCAGTTATGTCCGTAATCTTAAGGGCAACACCCAATGACATGTGGAATTAGTTGTAGATGGCATCACCTATACTCAGCTGGAAGACATAGCAAATCAGCTGGCTGACAAATTCAGCTCAAATTTCACCTCCCCATCACCCTCCAGTTCTCCCCCAAGAAAGACCCTCCACCCCTCCACTGCCAATTATTACCAAAGAATACGTTGTCACTGAGCTCTCCAAAGCTAAAAACACAGCTTCAGTGGGACCTGACAATATACCAAGTTGCCTCTTAAATAGCGTAAATCAGGACGTATGAGGTTCATTAGGATCTCTGTTTAACCATAGCCTCTGGACTGGCTTTGTCCTGTTAAAATGGAGGACAGCAACAGTCATCTCTCTACATAAACAGGGACCATCTGCTGACCCTGGAAATTACAGAGCCATACGTTTGACTAGTTTTATATGTAAGACCATGAAAAGAATAATCATGTACCTGATAAATAATGATATAGGAGACCTCCAAACACTGGACCCGACCCAATTCAGCTTTGTCAAGGGCAGGCTGTGCCTACTGAGCCTGGTGAACTTCTTTGAAAAAGTCACTAAGGCCATGGCTGAGGGTTAAACAGTACACACCACCTACCTTGACCTGACCAAGACATTTGACACAATTCACCACTCTGGTATTATAAATAAACTCACAGACCTGGGCATAAACCCTATGTCATCAGATGGATATCCAACTGGCTCTGGAAAGGACACGTGATTAAAGTGGGGAAACCCACATCCAGCAAGAAGACAGTTACTAGTGGTGTGCCACAGGGATCAGTACTGGGACCACTCTGAAGTCAAGGCAAATGTGGAAGGCCTCTGGATGACAAAGTTTGCCAATGATTGCAAGCTGAGGGCAATCACTGAATCCCCCAAGGATGTAGATATCCTTTAGGAGGGTCTAGATCAGACAAATGATTGGTACCAGAACCATGGCCTAAAAGTAAATGCAAAAAAATGCATTATCATATATTTTGGGAAATCAAATACCCCTGCAAATTACAACATCAATAAAATGCCCCTTAGAGTGGACTCAGAGGTGAGAGATCTAGGTAGGCAGATAGATAGTAGCCTGAACTTTGACTGCCATGAGTCAACAGTGGTGAGAAAATCCATTTATGTGGCACAACTTATAAGTAAAGGTATGGCATCTATATCCAAGGAAGTTATAGTCCACCTGTACTCGGCCCTCATTAGACTAATAATTGAATACAGTGTGCCATTTGGCATGTACTTGACAAGGCATTTATAGCACCTGGAGCAACTGCAGAGGTTCCTCACAAAGAAAAAACAGCATATAAGCAAAAATGAACTTTGCAGATAGACTAAAAGCCCTATCTCTTTAGCCTCCTACTGACTATTAAGTAGTGGCCTATGCCTTGTCTACAAGGCACTCACAAATTCAACCCTGATGGAGCTGCTGCACATCTACAAGTCAAACAGCATAAGGGTCACCATATCTAGGGATCAAAATATAGTCAGCAACTCCAACTAAACATGCTGGAGAGACAGATGTGTGTCTCAGAGATTGCCTTTCTTTAGAACAGGCTTCCTATTCACATTAATCAGAGCCCTTCCCTGGCTGTCTTCAAATGCAATTTGGATCAATGGATGAAGAATCACAAATTCACACCTGGGGTATTGCCTATGTCCCTTACCGATAGGGACAATCTGTAAGGTACTTAATGCAAAGACACAAATCCATGCCATCCTCTTGCCCATAGGGTCATATGTTGGGTAAAATGGGTTATATTGGCTCAGCTTCTAAGGGCCCTTAAGCCATTAGCCTAGTGATCTTCTATGAACCTATGAACTAGCTGGTCATTCCCATCAAGGTATTATACAAACTGGTGGATTTAGACAAAGGTTTCTGCTAACATGGCTGAAACTGCCCACAGTGAATTATTTTTTATTGTAGTATATCCACTTTACCAGCAATATTATTATTATATATTTTTTTCTCTAGCTGAATTGTCAAAGTATTCTCGGCTAATGTAGAATAAGATTTATTAACAGTTTTATTAACTCCTACATAAATGCCCTTTCCTTTGTCTGCGTCAAACATGAGCTACACTTCCTTAATGTACTCATTTTGTTTGATTTTCAACTGTATGCACATAATCTTAGATACATTTTCTTCCTTGGCTTTCAGAGCAAGCTTTAACTTGGAGCTTGTATGCCAAAGTTGTGGTTATTTGTTAATATCACTGTTTCAGTACATCTGTGTCATTTTAGATGGCACATGTAAGTGTCTTATTTCTTCATTATGTGGTGATCAATGCATAAGGTTCTTCATGAATCATAGACACATCATTTTGTCAGTGTTCTGTGCCACTTGTATTAATCTGTGACAGCTGCAATGTTCAGTATAGTGCTTGCTGAATACTGTTCTTTTGACTTCATTTGATCTGTGTCCATATTGTTTATATTTTAATATCATAGCTATATTATACCCTCTTTTACTTTATAAAACCTGAATACCTGTGAGCAGAGTGCCATTCTATTTCGGCCTGATGGACATACTAGGCTGTGGAGTATGGATACTGAATATAACATTTAGCTGACACTTCCAGCACATGTTATGTAAATATGTTGGCATTTACCTTGTCTTGTCATGTCTAAACTATCACCTCCAGGGAATTCCTGCTGGAAGCAGTGTTGTGTGCCTTTACATTCTGATTTTGTTTTTCCAGGACTAAATGGCAAGGCGTGTCCTATTGGCCTCCATCAAAAAAAGGAAATGTATTTCATCATTCTAATCACACTTTACCCAGATAACACTGTGTCATTAGTTTGAATCAATGAGACACATTAAGCCAGATTGCCTGTGTTTTATTAACATTCTATTTAAAGTTTATGAGTGGCTTAAAAAAGCAACACTTATCAAGTGTCAGTAATTTATAAGGACTTTCTGTGGATTTTAAAAGAAAAAAGTAACGCTAAACAAGTGTCAGTAATTTATAATGAATCTCTGTGGATTTTTAAAAGAACAAGGCATCCTGTCAAAGTCAACAACACTCTGCCATTGGCTGTATTGTTTCTTACACAGTTTTAAAATGCCAGATGTTACATGCAACATCTTAACATTCGTGTTGTTCATTGCTCACATTATAAAGTGACATTTTATTGAGTTGTAGTGAATTTCTAATTTGACATTAATATTCATAATGATTAATACTAGCATTTATTCTGTATTCATAAGTGGCTGTAAATGCTCTTCTTATTCATCAGTGTCATTGTACTACAGTTTTCTTTTTGCTGAAACCAGCATTTCTTACCTTTTCTCCAGGAAGTCCTTCAAGTCCAGGCAATCCCATCGGGCCGGGGTCTCCCTGTAAGTAATAAAGTTAGAGTCATGAACTCGGGTTTCTATTATTTAATAGTACTGTATTGCAGAAGTTTCTGCCCCCATGGTCCAAGTTTGCATACATTTATATAAATGATAAAGTATATAAGAAAGTTTAACATGGATAAGAAAATCTTGTTTCATTACAGTATATAATTTTATAATATATCTGAATAACAGTTAATGTGACTATGTTGTTTAAATGAATAAAGGAAATGTATTGATATCTTATTTTAATTATTTACAAAATGAGAATTAGTAACAATGACTGCTAGAATAATACAATAACATTTCTAATAAGTTATTTTTTAGACACAAACACACACGATTTGAATGTGTACAGTGTACAATATTTTTGTCATATGGCATATATCACGTCTTTTCTGAAGTTTTCTTCATGGTTTAAAACCTTCATAATATTTGGATTGGATGATCTTCTACTAGAAAATATAGACTGATAAGGGTTAAGACCATGCACTAAGCCCTAAGCTGAGCTCAATAAATAATTCCTGTTTAAAGTAACAGAGAAAGTAGGAGATAAATGTTTAAGTTTCTGATTTTTTTAACTGGAATCTTGACAGAAGATAAAAAAATGACAGAAAAAAAGTAAAATGTTATAGTTTTACCCTAAAAGAAAAAAAAAACTATAACCACAGTCTACCAACTGAAGTTGTGTGACAGCCCAATAAAAAATAAAAGTTAGCATAAAACAAATGTCAATTTAAAATAAATATTTTAGTCATAAAGCAAGCTGTTGAAGTTTTTTTCCCAGAAGGGAACATAAGTCAGCAACGGATTAATGCTAGCCAAATGTCTCTTATTATAAGCCTGCAAGAAGAGTACTTTTCGGTGGCTGGAAAGTTCTGAATGGCTTAGCACCTAGACCAGTAGTTTTCTCCACTGCTTGCTAGAACTGTCAGTGGCTTGCATGCATGGAAAGCGATCTGAAACTTTGGAAGCTGGCCAGCTGTTTATCCCATGTAGGGTATAACCCATACAGCTACAGCCTACTGCAGCAGTGATCATCTACTGTTATGGTAAGTTTACTTACACAACTGTGCCTTCTATTTCTTTTCATAATATCTGTAAAGTTCATGCTGCTGAAACGAGATTCATTATCTGAAGACTGCACTTCTAGAACAGTGTGTACACTGAAACGTTGTCTCAGTTTTTGACTGGCTGCCATGTATGAGAACTAAAAGAATTTATCGCAGGTATATCCTTCCACTTTGAACGAACATATATCAACATGTTTTCCAAGGAAAAGAATACAGTATAATCCTCATGCAGACTGTAACAAACCTTTTTGTGTCAGTCCCATGACTGCCAGTGAGAAATCTGAGGCGATTTACTACACATTTGACATTTATTATGTGGCTTTACTTCTTGTTTCACTATATCCTCATCAAAAACTAAATGCCATGGAGAGTTTCTTGCTAAACATTCATTTCCAGAGATTCTAGGATGAATGTGATGTTTTAAGCATTACAGAATTAACGTGGAATATGTCAGAGCCCTGTAATAATGAATAATGTATGATACTTGGTGTAGCTTTCTGAAAGAGTGTGCCATAAATTATGCCTCATTTATTTTAGGCCAGACAGAGTTACATCTTTCACAGTTCATGTTTAATTTTTGAGCATGTAGAGTATATACTAGGGTACAGTCACTAACATCTGTGAGATAGGTCAAAATCTGCAGATATTCCTGAAGGAAATATAACCCTCTTAGTGCACGAGCATTAGAGTATTGATTTCCTGGCCTATAAGCAATATTACACTGATATATCTCAGCAACACTACCTAATGATCTACTGCTGGTAAATTCATTGTTGCAACAGGAGACTTTTCAATGGAAAATCTGAAGAATGTATAGAATGTCTTTCTCTTATCATAACAAAAGCAGAATCTTCATAGTCTTCAACCACCAATGGTGCAAGTGCTTTGTGATTAATGCATGTGGTAATACACAGCCAATCTAATCTATATTAAATCTTGCAATTACATAAATTGTTGCTGAATATTCTTTGTCTGGTTATGAGTATTTATGTTTAGCTAGCATCAGAGCTTGTGGTGTAAAATAAAAGAATTGTGTCCTAGCCTATTCTGTCGAACAAAAAACTCTGATTAGCTGATTGTGTGCTAGAACGGCTTATATGTTACTAATACATGTAACTCTGTACGAATTGCAGAAGGACTCAATACTGGGTGCATTTCTGTGAAGAGCACTTTTGGCTAACATCAAAGATTGAAACAATTTTAATTTTATGAACTTTAATCATTCTTTGACTTAGGAATGGGTTCCATTCCAGCCATGGTATTAGAAACCCAAAAGACTTAAAGAAATTAAAAAAGAGGGAATGAATGTTTTTTTATTTTTCTATTAATAGTTAATTATAAAATGAATTAAATACTTTCATATTAAATTATCACACTAATAATAATATATTATGTGATATATTATGTATTGTGTTGTATTTGCTCTGTCCTTCTGGCCTGGATTGTGTCTGAAAAGGGTCTGAGAAAAGCCAGTTTATTTCCTATAAGTAGGAATTGCTTACTAACCAATAAACTAAAAAACAAAAGCACCTTATGAGTAGGCAGGTAACAGAAGATGTAACTTTGTGATAACGCAAATAAGAATAAATCATTCTATAACTTGAGAGAAAGAAATGTAAGACTAAAATTTATGGTCTGGTTATGAATGGACCTGAGAATCCAATCATAGTGGAAGAGACAAGTGAGCCTAAACACTTATAGGTCCATAGGTGTATACTAGGCTAACTACCACAGGGGCCATTTTAAGCTTAACTATGCAGGCTAATGTATATGACAAGCTGAAGGACCTTAAGACTATTTTAAGTGGTATATGTAAGCCGGATCATGGGTGACCAACTATTTGTAGGCTGCCACTGAATATTATGGACATAGCTGCTCGACCAGGGGTGAATTTCTGATTTCCCATCCACTGCTACAAATTATGCTTGAATTGGTTTAGGAAGAACTCTGCCTCACATGTATAGAAAGCCTGGTCCAGAGAAGGGGCATACTCTGAGAAACATACTGATTCGTCCAGCTTGTCCTATTTATGTCACAAGCAAGGTATCAATCCTTAGATTGAGTATTTATGATGTAATTTATCTTGCAGATATGCAGAAGGTCCATCAGAGTGGGATCCAAGAATGCCTTATATGTCATGTGTAGATCACCCTTGACAGTCTGTAGGAGAATGAATACAGGAATAATGCTTTGAGGTGATCTGCATAGGAAATGTTGTTTACACCCTGTATCTTTTTTGTGAGAACCCCTGTGAAGGTTCAGTTGTTGAATGCACCTTGATCTGATGAGGGCTGAATACAGTGGAATGATGACTTCCTTGGGCCTAGATGCCATACCATTACTTATAAGATGTACAACATAGAGCGATTTTCTTACTACTGTTGACAGACGATGGTCAATGGCCAGGTTATTGTCTAAATGCACCCCCCAAGTCCCTGACCATTGGACTCTTAGGGTGTGTTATCAATGAGGCAATTTCCAGTGTTGACCATACTATTATGCATTCCTTTGCACAGAATTTGAGAGTATAGTTCTGATAACAGTTATTTATCTGAATACAACCTTCTTGGAGGATATGAACATCTTGGGGAGATTCTATGACTGCACCTAGTTTGCAATTGTCAACAAACTTGGTCAGCCAAAGGCTCTAAAGGTTGGAATTGGCTTCAGTGAGGTAGATATCAAAAATGACTGGTCCCAGTACAGAGCCCTGAGGGACTGTGTTAGTGAATGGCTTCTTTGTGGAGGTGGACTCCTCCATCTTAACTTCTTGTGTCCTACCAAGGAGCCATCTGGCTGTCTTGGGGTTTAATCTTAATTCCTCTTGGTCATGGAGAGTGTGTTGATGGCCTGCACTCTAGTGATAATGGTGGGGGCGGGGCTTATGTTTGATGGTAATTCCAGAGGGGTGGCTGGGGGAGAGACAGGGAGAGAGGGAAGGATACAATTGGAGCTGAATTTGTCAGACAGTAGATTTTCTATATCTTTTGGCTTAGTGTAAGTGACTCCATTTCTGCACATTGTTGTGTACTCCCTTTGCTGTTGTGGACATAGCTAAAGAAAGCCTTATGGTTGTACTTGATTTGGGAGGCTATTTTTACCTCAGTTTAGTTTTGGCAGACTTGATTTGTATCCTGGTTTGCTTGTTTAGATTTTTACCCCAGTTTAGTTTTGGCAGACTTGATTTGTCCCCTGGTTTGCTTGTTTAGATTTTTACCTCAGTTTAGTTTTGGCAGACTTGATTTGTCCCCTAGTTTGCTTGTTTAGATTTTTACCTCAGTTTAGTTTTGGCAGACTTGATTTGTCCCCTGGTTTGCTTGTTTAGATTTTTCCCCAGTTTAGTTTTGGCAGACTTGATTTGTCCCCTGGTTTACTTGTTTAGATTGTTGAGATATTTTTTTCCTGCTGGGTATAGCACTTCTTTATTTTTATCGTGACTTTCTTCTTTTTTTGTACAACTTATATATACTGGGATTCCACCAGGGTGGTATGGTTTTGGGGTTTATTTTGTACTACCAGGATAAAAAAATAATAATAATAAAAATACCACTGGTTTAGACTATGATACTTAGTGGTCTCATAATATGCCAGTGTTAAGCAGAATCCTCACTTACTGGTGCTGCCTAGTCAAGATACTCACAGCCAGTTCTATATGAGATCTCAAGAAGCACTTCGAAATGTAGATTACTAATGGCACTATTAAAAGAAGGGGAAGGGGTCTGTAAGGATATGTGAAACTCAGCTCAGGAAAACAACAAGAACAAAATAAGTGGCAGATTGGTATAATGTTTAAGGTGTTTTAACTTACAGACACAAGGTGCAGGGTTTGATTCTCACGTGAGGTAAGCGGATAGGCTTAATATGGCTACAAGGCCAATTAGGCCAATTAGCCCAGTATTAATCTATGGACAACTTCTATGGTTCAGCAGCATTTGGCTAAGAAATGACTGATACTCTGTGGCAAAAAGCACAATAGCATGGAATAGGCGAAAGTAAAAAAAAAAAAAAACTGTTTCAAAAATGTACCATTGATAGGCAATTATTCTACCTGAAAATATCTAAAACCTTTGGAGGATGCTAACTAAAACATTGCCATTACAAAAGATGGGAAACACATGCAAGCTATTTGCCCTCTCTCCACATGCCTGGAGATGCAAACATGCACTAACTCTGAGAACACTCAGATTTGGGGAACAGAGAATGTCATAAATGCACATCTCTCACATTCACCCTCTTTTCTTCATCCAACTTTTGTTACATCCTTCCAGTGATGATGTTCTGAATTTTGGTCAAAGGGTTGATGACAAAAAGTAGGTTTATTATTCTTCAGTGTAAGCCCACCAGAGTTTACGAAAAGCAGGTTATAACCAACAAAAGATTCACAGTACAGAAATAACAAAATTGATAAAAGAAACACTATCAAGCCACAATAGAACCATATTTATTTTATTAAACTTAAAAAAATAAGCAAAAAGTGCTTTCATCCTTTTACTACAGGACTTTTTCAAATACAAAAAATCCCAATGCCCAATCATTTATATTGCTTCAAAATTTGTTATATTTTAATGTTTAACAAAATTAATATAGTACTATGGTAGCTTGACAGGGTGGCTTTTTATCAAAAAGCAGGTTATAAAAAGACAAAAAAGCAAGTTTTACTTTTATATGGCTAGACATGATAGGCAAGCATGGAAAGTGAAAGAAGGAGCAGGAAGATGAGAGGAAGAAAAAATCGTTTTCAAGGTTTATTGGGGAGGGTAGCACTTATAATTAAGGGATTTCTTAGCAAACCAGCATGGGATGTT
This sequence comes from Protopterus annectens, assembly GCF_019279795.1. Taxonomy (NCBI): domain Eukaryota; kingdom Metazoa; phylum Chordata; order Ceratodontiformes; family Protopteridae; genus Protopterus; species Protopterus annectens. Next base: position 346,474,263 of record NC_056730.1, on the reverse strand, counting down.
AAGTGAATCATAGGAAAAGAATGTTATTTAAAAAGAAAAGACCCTCTGCAAAAAAAAAAAAAAAAAAAGAAAGAAAGAACTCTGTTGCATATCGTCTACTCCGAGGTGATCTCTGCTTAACATACAAGGCCATGTCAAACCCAGAGCTATTGGACATGCTACACTTAAAGAAATCCCAATCCCTCAGAGACACATGCTCCAGGGATCTAAACCTTGTCATTGCAATGAACAAAACATGCTGGAGGGATAGGTTCCTGACCCAGAGACTCCCCAGACTCTGGAATAGACTGCCCATACATGTCAAGCAGAGTGCCTCCTTGGCCCTCTTCAAAAGGAATCTTGATTGGATGGGAGATAGGAAATTCACCCCGGGGATCACGTCAGTTGCCCTGGTAGACAGGGGTCCAGGGAAGTAAATACTGTGGGAAGAAATAGCCAGGGAATTGTTATGGCTAGGCTTGTATAGGCCCTAGGTACGATAGCCTAGTACCAATACCTGTCTTCCTGGGATGACATTTTGGACAAGCCACTCTGCTTCGCAAGGAATGGCTTACACCTGTCACCACTGGGCTTCCGGATATTGGCTAAGGCTCTTGACACCCCCATAGTGCCTTTTTTAGGCAAGGCTCAAAAGACAAACCCACCTCCTTAGAAAACAAAAATGGAAAAAAAACTAAGGGTAATGCTGCTCAACGCTAGAAGTCTAAATCTCAAGATGCAGGCACTTGATGCACTCCTCAGCATGGAGAACATTGACGTCTGTGCAGTAACTGAAACCTGGTTCAAGGCTCCGGAGAGCACCCCAGTGCTACCAGGCTATACCTCGTATCATGCTTTTTGGCCCCAAAACCCGGGCCGAACCACAAAGGGAGGGGGAGTGTCCATATTCATCAAGGACACCCACACCTCCAGGTTAGTAGCAACACATGAAGCATCAGAGACCATACAGGTGCAACTAACCATAGGCAAAACTGCTATACAACTGGTAGCATGTTACAGACCACCCTCCCAATCTCAAGAACCCCACTCAGCCTTCCTGAAGACATTGGAGGATATGAATGTATCACAAAATACCATCATACTAGGAGACTTCAACTACCCAAACATAGATTGGGTACATTATTCTAGCCCTAATACCCTAGCCCAAAGGTTCCTGGAATTCATAAATTCAAATGCACTGGAACAACTAGTCACCTCTCCCACTAGGGGAGATAATATACTAGACCTGATCATCACAAACATGGGGACAAAATTCTTCACACTGGAAGTATACCCCTCACTAGTGAGATATGACCACAAACTAATCACCCTGGATGTACATATCCCACCTCCATGCCCAGCACAAAAGACCACCGTGAAAAACTTCTCAAAAGCAGACTTCACTCTTCTTAAGACTGAGATGGTATCCTTTAAGCCCACTGTGCCAGTGGATACAACATCCCACAATGCCGAATCCTTCACAAATGCTTTTTATGGACATCTCCAAAAATGCATGGATCATGCAATCCCAAACAAATCCAAGTCCCTCTCCAAGGTAAGCGTCCTGTCTGGTGGACCTCAGCCATAAACAAATTGTATAACAAAAGAAGGAAGCTACTGTACGTCAGAGCAAAATCCCATGAAGGGAAGACATCTCTGATCAACATTAGCAGAAAACTACTTTCTCTCATAAAACCATCCAAGGCCAACTTTGAGAGAAAAATCGCTAAGGACACTAAAGATAACCACAAAGCCTTCTTCAGCTATGTTAGAAACCTGGGTGGAAACCCTCAGATATGCTCAGAGTTGGTTCACAACAACATAAAATACACTGAACCCACAGATATTGCCAACATTCTGGCTGACAGGTTCAGTGCAAATTTCTCCCCTCCTTCACTCCCAAAAGAAGAAATACTTATCCCAGCTGAATGTAATCTCCCTGTCATCTCAGATGTCCAAGTGAGAACCGCCCTAAACAAAGCAAAAAACACAGCATCAATGGGACCTGACGGTATCCCGGGTTGCGTGTTACGTGAACTCCAAGAGGAGCTAAACCCACACATAAAAATGCTATTTTACCTTAGCCTTACTTCGGGATATGTACCTGAACACTGGCGTACAGCAACAGCGGTCCCACTCCACAAGGGGGGTGCCTCTACAGACCCTGGAAACTACCACCCCATAAGCTTAACCAGCCTGGTCTGCAAAGCTATGGAAAGAATCATTATGGAACTCATAAACAGAGACATAGGGGACCTACAGACACTTGACCCCACCCAGTTCGGCTTTGTAAAGGGCAGATCCTGCCTTTTAAACCTGGTTGACTTTTTCGAAACAGTCACTAGAGCCATTGATGAGGGCAAAGCAGTCCATACAGCATACCTGGACTTGGCTAAGGCCTTCGACACAATACCCCACTCAGGCATCATAGATAAGCTCAACAGCTTAAAAGTAAACCCTTATGTCACTAGATGGGTTGCAAACTGGCTAAAGGACAGAACCCATAAAGTTAAAATCGCTGGAGCAATGTCAGGCTCAAAGCCAGTCACAAGTGGTGTCCCACAGGGATCTGTCCTGGGACCCCTCTTGTTCGGCATTTATTTCTCAGATGTTAAAGCAAACATGGGAGGGCTGTGGCTGACAAAGTTCGCGGATGACTGCAAACTAGGTGCCATAGTCGATACACCAGCAGACACACACATCCTACAAAAAGGCCTCACAGAAACGGACAACTGGTGCCGGAGTCACGGCCTTAAACTAAATGCCAAAAAATGTATAGTCATCCCCTTTGGGAAAAACAAAGTACCCACAAATTATCACATAGACAGCAACCCACTGAATATGGAAAAAGTAATCAGAGACCTAGGGATCCAAGTCAACAGCGACCTCTCATTTGACACCCACGTTGCCAAAGTGGTTAGAAAAACATTCTACCTTGCACACCTCATCATGAAGGGATTCACATCCAGATCCAAGGATGTCATTGTACCCCTATATTCCTCCCTCATCAGACCCATGATTGAGTACAATGCCCCATTTGGTATGTACCTCACCCGGCATTTACAACAGCTGGAGAGACCACAAAAGTACCTCACCAAGAGGATCAAGGGTCTCCGACATATGTCTTATTCTGCCAGACTAAAGAAACTTCATCTCTATTCAGTTGCATACTGCCTTCTCAGAGGTGATCTCTGCCTGACGTACAAGGCCATGTCCAATCAGGATCTGATGGACATGCTCCACCTCAAAAAATCCAAATCCATCAGGACCACGAGAGCTAAAGACTTAAACCTCGGTACAAGTATGAATAGGACACGCTGGAGGGATAGATTCATAACCCAGAGGCTTCCCATGCTTTGGAACAGGATCCCAGTTCATATTAGGCAGAGCCCCTCACTGAGTCTTTTCAAGAGAAATCTTGATGAGTGGATGGGAGATCGTAAGTTTACCCCAGGGGTCACATCTGTGTCACCGATAGACAGGGGCACAGTAAACTAATTCTATTATATAAGGGGACCTTCATTGTGTCACTACTAGACAGAGGCACAGTATTCTAAATTTATTCTGTACAATTTTTGTACCATTTCATGGGGTGGCAAAAGCCACATCACTATGGCTAGGCTTACAAATGCCCCAGGGTAGATAGCCTAGTACTATACTATGAAACTATGAAACTATGAATACAGGTATACCTTTAAGACCAGCCCTTAAGAAAAGGAGGGCAGTGAGATGATTGGTGGTTGTGTTTTTAAATGTATTTAAATAGGTATTCTTCAAGAAAACAAACAAATAAAATCAACACATAGTCATCTGTATATGCAACATTTATGTTTTTGGCAGGGGAAACACTTATTCTTACAAGATGAATTTTAGAATTAATAATCATTCTAATAAAATAATATTGCAAAGAGCAAATTCCCTCATAGATCTATTTGCTTTTATATGGAAAATATGGGAAAAAATGAATGAAATATATGTGTCCATGGGGAGTTTAAACCTTCACAAGAGGTTATACAGGCAAAATGGGAAAGCATTGGTTCAGGAATGTGACAAAGTCTTGGAGTAAAATGTTTTCAGTGTAAACAGATGGGACATGTATGGACTTATGTCCCCAGTGGCTTGTGAAGGAACAAAAGGCACATGAGAGAGTTGTTAAATTTAAAAACACACTACAGTAATAACATACTACAGTTGCATCAAACTTTATTAAGGGTCTACACTCTATCATGGCAAGGGCAGGGAAGCTTTTGATAAGACATATACTGCATCAAATACAAATATTTTAAGTCTAAAGTTGATGATTTTCTGACTGGGCAGTTCATTATGGTCAAAGTCATTAGAAAGACATCTTTTCAGTGTCACTGACCAAGGGTCACTTGGAGTAGGATAGAAGCAGGGAGACAACCAGGTGGCGATATTTGTTGATATCCCAGAAAATGTTCTGGTAGGTAATAAGTTTGATAAAACAGAACTATGTATACATGTGACTCCATGCAGAAAAGTATGGATGAAATCACACTGGAAATGTAGTAGAAGTAAGATCCAGACAGTGTCCAGACCTCCATCAGAGGCTGGCAATGTTGCAACTTCAGAAAAAGAGTGAGCTTGCACCAAAAGCCTGAACTGAAGTCTCAACTGTCAAAGGATACAGGAATTCTTCTAGAAGAAGTTACTTGAGGGGAAAAATGGTTGATGGCAGTAAAACTAAATCTGAGACAGAGTTGTCAAAAACTATTGGACACATTAAAGGAGAACTAGAGGGAATTATATAGACAGAGTTAAGGCAGACACATCTCTCAGAAACTCTTTACAAAACTTGGAAATAACAAATAGAGCTTCTAATCCTCAAGGACAAGGCAAGTAGAAAAAGAGGTTGTTGAAGAGAAAGTAGACTGATAAACGAGTTCCATAAGCAAACGTGATGCAGTCTGTGGAAGTTCAAGCGTCTAATATGAAGTTTTTCTAGTCATATTCCATTATATTCCATTTTTCAGCCATTTGAGCAGAACATTTACAAAACGAGTGCTATACAACATTTTTGTTTGTCAGGCATAACAAAAGGCACACAAGAGTACTAGAAAGCTTGTTGACAGCATCAAAAGGGTGTCAGCACTGGCAATAAAGCAAGGGTATATCTGGCGAGTAAAGCACCATATTAACAAGGGGGCACAACAAAGGTTCATAGATTGGTACTAGGCTAACTGCCCTTGTGGGCCTTTTTAAACCTAGCCAATTACCTCATGTGAGAATCAAACCCTGTACCTTGTGTCTGTAAGGTAAACACCTTAACCATTATGCCAGCACCCCACAGAGGCAAAAAGATGAGGTTATCCGATAGTTAAAAATGACAAAACTATTTCACCCTCTCAGGAGAAAGTCTTTTAAACAAAACATTTTGTGAGTGTAACTTGAAATGCATCTTTCGCTTCAAGTTTCATTTCTTGAGGTTTTCTCAATAAACCTTGCTTGAGTCTATAAAAAAGAGATATTGGTGAGGAGTGCTGTATTAGAACAGAGAACGTTTTACTGTTTTTCTAATAAAAAAAATAACAAAAAGTTAAAATAAAACCTTGTTCTGCAAATGTGCATTCTGTTGTGAAATTGTTTGAAGATGCTGGCTGAGTCACATAATAATTGTGATGATGGTGACTATGATGATGATAAAGGCAACAATGATGATGCCTTATTTGGATGGCAGCTTACTGGGAGTCTTTGATCCCAGTTGTATGTTACTGTAGAAACTGGAAGGCTACTTATAAAATTCACGCTAGCCACAGAAAATTATGTTTGTGGACTTTAGGGGACTAAATGTAATTTAGAAGTTAGAGGAGTTATAGATTTAACTGTTGGAGGATGCCTTTAAACACAGAGATCAAATTGTATTTTACTGCCTATAATGGATCAGAAAATTCTACTCTGGGCTTAGGGGAAAGAAATAGCAAAGGCCTCAGCTAGAAAATGCCTTGCACTTCCTCTCTGTCTCCATCCTCCCTACATTTGGGAAATAATTGAAAAAAAAATTAATGTAGAACTAATTCTCCACTTACATCCAACAGTACCACCTCCTCACTCTTTAACAGCATGACTTCTGGACTGGCTGGAGCACAATGACAGCACTGTGGTCTCTTAATGATGAGATCCTTCTCAACATGGATAAAAGAAACCTTTCAGAGCTCTCTTCATTATCCTTATGAAAGCTTTTGATCTTATTGACCACGTCTTGTTCCATCACTCCCTCAAAGAAATCAGGGTTATTCTCAACACTCTCAGCTGGCGCCAACATTTCTTAACAAATAGGCATTTAAGATCTAAAGATATAGATGAAAATAAGCTCATAACTATGACCTCCAGCACCCCTTATCAGAGGAATCATCACCCAGGGATCCATACTCACTGCACTGTTGCTTTCGGTTTTTATTAACAAACTACCATCTGATCTGCTTAACCTTTCTATCACACTTTATGCAGATGGCTTGGTAATTCTTCAATCCAGCCCCTCACATTCAACTATTCAAATGCAGCTTCACTCTGACCACGATTCCCTTATTTTTTGTCTAAACAGCCATAAGCTACTCTCAAAACCATCCAAAAGAAAAAAGTATGATATTTGGACTCATAAAAACTGGAAAAAAAACTCCAAAAAATCTCAGCATTGGAGATCTCAATAATTCTCCAGTAGAAACAACTGCATCCTTTAAATATATGACAAGACTTAACTACCAAAGCTACAATAAAAACACAAGGAAAGGGATAAATTATCTTTTATTTTGCTCCAGGAAAATATCTTCCTTTCTTTACAGACCAGCTAGAGCTGCAATAGGCAAAGGAGTCCTCATTCCTCAACTTGAATATAGCTACCCATCCATAACCACTCCCTCTGAAAAAAAAATCACTCTAAAGTCCATAAAAACAAAATCTGCTGATTCATTGCCAATTCCTCCCTCAGAAAAAAACACAGCATCACCCTCTCCAAAGCCAAATTTGAGGCAAGTTTGGCCTCTCAGGCCTAGGACATTCACAAAGCATTCTATAGCTATGTCCGCAACCTCAAAGGCAATACACACCTGTGTGCAGAGCTCATTGTAAATGAAGCCACCTGTACTGAGCCAGAAGATAAAGCAAACCTCTTGGCTGATAAATTCAGCTCCAACTTTACTCCTCTCTTCCCCTAAACCTTCCCTCAGGAAATATCATCAAATATAACTCTCCTACTATCACTAGGGAACAGGTCCTTAATGCTCTCTCTAAGACCAAGAACACTGCATCAATGGGCCCAGGCAATATCCCAGAATGCCTTCTAAATACCATGAAACATGATCTATCAGGGCCCTGGAATTACTATTTAACTGTAGCATCATGAATGGAGAAAGGCAACAATCATCCCTCTGGACAAAGGTGGGCCATCTACAGACCCTGGACATTACAGACCCATAAGTCTCACTAGTCTTATATGTAAAGCCATGGAAAGAATTCTCATGGAGATGATCAAAAGAGATATAGTAAACCTCCAGACACTGGGACCCAACCCAGTTTGGTTTCATAAAGGGCAGATCATGCCTACTCAACCTGTTGGATTTCTTTGAGAAGGTCACCAAACCAATGGATGAGGGCAAAATCATTCACACTGCCTACCTTGACTTGGCCAAGGCATTTGACACCATACCCCACTCGGGAATTGTTGACAAACTCAAGAGGTTAGGTACAAACCCATATGTCACCAAGTGGATAGCCAACTGGCTCACAGACAGGACCCATGAAGTTAGAATTGGGAGTACACCTCTACAAATAGGTCAGTCACAAGTGGAGTCCCTCAGGGATCAATCCTTGGACCGCTCCTTTTTGGCATTAACTTCTCAGAAGTCAAGGCCAATGTCAGTGGTCTCTGGATGACTAAATTTGCAGATGATTGCAAATTAGGAGCTGCCATTGAATCTCACGCTGACATAAATGTTCTCCAGGAGGGGTTGATACAGAGAAATAACTGGTATCAGAGTCATGGACTAAAACTAAATGCCAAGAAATGCCTAATAGTATCCTTCAGGAAGTCATCCATCCCTGGTAACTATCATACTGGCAACACACCCCTTAGAGTTGACCCAGTAGTCAGGGACTTAAGAACACACATATATAGTAATCTAGCCTTTGATCATCACATGTCTACAGTGGTGAGTAAATCATTCTATGTTGCACAACTTATAAACAAAGGTATGGCATCTAAGTCTAAAGAAGTCATTGTTCCACTGTATTCGTCTTTCATCAGACCTATTATTGAGTACAATGCCCCATTTGGTATGTATCTAACCAGGCATATCCAACAATTGGAATATCCACAGAGGTTCCTCACTAAAAGAATACAGGGCATAAGTAATATGTCCTATGCAGACCGCCTCAAGGCCCTAGCCCTGTATTCTGCTCCTACAGGCTTTTGAGGGGAGATCTATGTCTGGCATACAGGGCATTGTCAGACCCCACTCTGATGACCCGCCTGCATATCCACAAAACAAACAGTACCAGAATTACCTGTTCTAAAGGCTTAAACCTTGCCTGTGATATAAATAGGACCTGCTGGAGAGATAGGTATGTATCCCAGAGACTACCCTGTCTATGGAATGGGGTCCCCATCCATGTGAAGCAGAGTTCCTCCCTAATCCAATTCAAGTGCAACTTGGACAATTGGATATGAAACCAGAAATTCATCTGTGGTTTGGCATCTATGCCTCTGATGCAGACAGGTAACCTGTAAATGGTTCATCTACCAGGGTCATGCTTAAACTTATCAAAGGTGTCAGAACTCGTCAGAGACTTGGGATGCATGGTTAAGCTTAAAAGGCCCTTTTGGTCATGAGCCTAGTAAACACCTGTGAACTTATGAACCTATGAATCAGTCAACTACAGAGTTGAGCTATTCCTAGGATCTCATTTTTTCAAACTACTTCAACCAGGTGCCTTTCCATCTCTTGCACCCAAATCCATAACAAAACTTTTCCCTGTAACCTTTACAACCTCTCCCAAAGAGCTGAATCCAGACAAATGTCAGTGGACCAAATATTCCTTCTCCATTCTTGCACCCAGTCTCTGGCAAACACTCCCAGTGCACCTTAAAGAAGTCTCGTCTTTCCCCATGTTCAGAGCACCACTCAAAAAAGATCTCCATCAAAAGTCTGGCTGGAAGTGGTTTTCCACTGGATGTATAATCTATCTCCCTACTCACCTATATCACTTCTGCTTTGTCCTCTGTTCTGACCTGTTGCTTCCCACTCATGTTTACAACTAAAGTTAATTCACATGTTTTTCTATTCTGTTAATAATGTTTACATATTGTTTAAATCTGTTTGTGGGATTATTTAGCGTCTATGATTACTCTGTATTTGTGAATTTGTTCTACTTTCTTTCTTTCTTACTTTATTTGTGAATTTCTTCTCACTGTGTGCCTGCAAATAGTCTTTTGTGATCAGTGCACTACCCCACTAAACAAACTTAATATATAAAATTGTCTTGTTCAAAAGTTAGATATTGTTCAGCAGTATGTTTTTTAATACATGTTGATGATTATTTTATTTTAGAAGAATACAGGTATGGGGAAATTCAGGAGAGTGTTAGTATACTCTTGAAGCAGAATTTAGATTTGAGATTGGTAGGCAAAAGGGTAGGCATACATAACACAAATTAAGGATTTTTATAAGAAAGAATAGAAAGCAACAATAATAGAACAATTCAATATTCAACAATTTGTAGTCCTTAGGGAGCAAGAACAGTATGAAGGAATAGTACTTACCATTGGCCCTTGATCTCCCTTTGGTCCCTGTAAAAGAAAGAAAGACTCCAAATTAAAATTGTTCATATGAAACAAGTTATATTTAATACAGTTTGGAAAACAAACTATATTAATTGTGTCTTACACATAAATGATGATAGAAGCATAAATAGCTTTAAAAAGTTTTGTGGTCAGTAATGAAGAAACATGTTGCCCAGAAATTATCTTTCAAACAAAATTCCATCAAAGCTTAACGCCTGTAGGTATAATCCTAAATATAGTTCTTTAGCATTATCATTTAATGCTTTATTTGAAACATTATGAAAAAATGACTTTCTTTGAAAACAGCATTTTAGGGTTCCATACCTGCCTCTAACACACTTGTTTGCAGATGTAAAGCATTTAGCCTTCCTTTGTAATGTTACTATGATTTACATAAAAACACAGGCGCACACACACACATATCTGTCTTTCAGCCTATCTATCTATCTATCTATCTATCTATCTATCTATCTGTCTATCTTTTTTAAACTCTTCATCTTCTAGTATTTGCTCAGACTCTTTGCATACCTCTCAACCTCTTTTATTGAAGAAATCTGGATAGAGCTTTAAATAATGTTGAGATAAAGGCCCCAAAACAGGGACAGATTTTAAACATTGCTCTTATAAACATAAAAGTTGGTAGAATAATAGGATTTGTTTTGGCATGTATTTTCTGAAGAATATGAACTCTGAAACTCAAATGTATGTCATTATTTAATGATTTCAGTCCTCAGAGGTTTGCCAGACAACCAAACAGTTTGAGGAATGGACCAAAAATATGAGGCAAAAATATGGACGGTTGAGAGGTTTGTAAACATAAGTTGTATATTTCATGCAATTGCACGTCTCCAGATTTGGTATTGATAATTTCCATAAGACACTATACACCACATGAGTAACAGAATGAGTTTCCAATGCAAGATATTTCATTATTACACCCAGAGTCCCATATGTTCCATGTATCTGTTGTTTTTGGTTACATTTTGTGTACCAAATTGTTTTCCATTAATTTAAACAAATTGTATTATTATTAGTATAGTGTTTTGTGTGTGTGTGTGTGTGTGTGTGTGTGTGTGTGTGTGTGTGTGTGTGTGTGTGTTTGTAAGGAGACTTAACTTATGCAGCAGTTAAATTTTTTGAATAGAAGTGTGGTAATACAATGTTACTTTATTTTTCCTATTTTATTGATTAGGATATACATCCTTAATCTCTTGAAGCATTGGGCTGTAATAGTTGCTTGTTTCTACTGAACAGAAGTACTCCTTTTCCCCTGGCAGTCCTTAATGTCTAACTCCTGCACCATCAGTCAACATACAGGAAAGACAGTTGAAGACCCTCTTTCAGTATGGGAGGCACTGATGACATAGTGAGAGAACAGGATGCTAGTTTCCTTAACAGTTGGGTAAAACACGTAACCAGCCGAAAAAATTATTTCCAAATTCTTCTGATAACTTGCAGGATACTTTATATAACCCTTTTGAGATAACTAGTAGCGAATGTCAGTAAAACTTTTTTTTCCTACAAAGTTGGATCCAGCAGTAGATGACCTAGACAGCTGTCTAGGACCATATGTTGAGGGGATAGGGGCTGGCCATAACATAAAATTAAAAAAAGAAAAGTTTTCTTACATTGATGAGTGACCATATGTCACCTAAAAAAAAAAAAAGAAAAGTTTCCTGCTTTGCCTGGTCAGTGACCTGCTCCTTCCTGCTTTCAGCCAATGAAACAGAAGCAAGCAAGAATGTGATGACAGATCTGAAAGCAGAGTGAGAATGCAGCAAAAGAAGCAGTAGGCATTTGGAATAGAGTTATACAGCACAGCAGTTTACTTTTGGCAAAAGCAGGCGTTATGGGTAACCCAAGAGTCTATGCAATATTAATGTTAGGTACAACTAAACATTTGTTTGTGATGTCCCACTTATTATAGGGCTTGTTAAAGTCAAACCCTGCGCCATAGATACAGGGGGTAATAGCCTTAATCTAACACGCCAGACCCAATTATATCTGCAGGGCAAATTACATCTTGATGTAAAGCCTTTTGTTAACTTTTTAAGTGATTTATAAGATAAAACTCCTTTATTGTTATTACACAAAGTACAACAATGTTTGTAGCAATTCTAAAGGTACATTCACATGTAATAAGTTAAACAGAAAAGATAAAACAATACAATATAATATAATACAATACAATAGAGCTGCTGAATTATTGCACTTAGGTGTATTGCACATATAGAATTAAAGTACAGTTAATAATGTTAAAAAATAAAATAAAATAAAATCCAAAGAATATGAAAACATATACTTTATTTTGCAAAAATGACTGTCAATTGTGTTGAAATGCAGATGTCCAGCAAGCAAAATAAATAAATAAATAAATAGTATGTTAATTGCAGTAATATTTCTGATTAGTATATGACCTATGGGTTGTTGAACCAAAGCTACTGCTACAATATTTATACTGTATGCAATTATTTTGCTTTATTCATTGCACTAAAATGAGTTAATTCACTAAAAGGCTTGGACTGCATAATATAATCTAAACATGTTGCATTTTAGTAATATATTTTGCACTGCCTTCTTTAGAGCCTCCAGCAAATGCAAAGGGTTTTACATTTGTTAGGTCATATATTCTGCATTCTTTGAAGTGATGACCAGAAATATCTGATCTTCAGCACCCCTTATGTAGTTATTGCTGCATATTATTATGGTGCAGTCCTCTGTACAATATTGGCTTGTAAAGGATTTCTGCATTTAGTTGAAAGCTGTTAGTCTGGCATTTAGCACAGAGGACTAAAGTTCTGGCTTGTTAATGAGCTGCTTTCTGTGGCAAAGGTTTAGGGCTTGAATATTTTCCACCTTCATCTCATGTGACATTGAGACAATGCTTTCAAGCAACTGAGAATTTGTGCTATGCTCCTTAATGGTCCCCATGACTGCATGCCTAATAGCTATGAACCTGTTGTTATTGTCTGCCAGACATTTCCTATTGCATAGCTGATGTAGTTTAGGAAACATTATGGCAATATCACCAGCTCACTATTTTTAATGCAACACAGGCAATTTATTCTTCAAGGGCAACGGGTATTGCATTTATAAATGAAAACAGTCGAGTCCAAACAGGCTGTGCAAACCTTTATTCCATAAAAACAGGTAAAATGGTGATAAAACTGTGAGCGCTTTTGGGACAACCCTTCATCAGACAGTAAAACAGCATTCATGAAATCTATTTAAATACAGTTAAAAACATAACCACCAATCATCTCACTGCCCTCATTTTCCTAAGGACTGGTCTTAAAGGTATACATGTATTCGGTTTACAGTAAAAAGTGATTTCAAATCCATAGATGTTTTGGATGTAAGAATAACCAAAGATATAGGGACTGGTATGTTGACCTCTCTATATAAGAAAAATTGTTGGAGCAATCACTATTTGCAATTTTCAAGTATGCACCCTAGACGTACTTTTAAGAGCATAGTAGTGGGACAGGGTTTACGCACATTGAGATTATGCACAGAAGAAGGCAACTTTGAAAAAGAGCCAGAGAGTTTACAAAAGCCTATGGCACAAAGGGGTTATACAAATAACTTGATGCAAGAGGGGTTAGAACTAGTGAATAGAGATGGAAAGGGAAAGGCCAGACCATGGTTTAAAGCCAGTGAGACACAAAGCCATGATAAAAACACAATGATACAACAAATTATGCTACAATATAGCAACAATATCAATGGGGTCTGCGAAATAATTAAACAAAACTGGAAAATCCTGTTAAGTGAGGATAGACTCAAAAATATAGTGGATAAAGAACTAAGTTTTGGTTTTAGACACAACAGTAACTTGAGACACATGTTGTGTTAAGAACCAGGAATGAGAAAAAAAACTAACTTAACATCAGATAGAACAGGTACTTTTCCTTGCAGGCACTGTAAGACTTGATTCGTGATTAGTGATAAGAATAGTTTTGTTCACCCCATAAATAAAAAGGAATATATATTTAAACTATATGCAGACTGCCACATGGAAAATGTGGTATATTTAGCGGTGTCAATCATGCCCCAGTTACTATGTAGGGAAAACCAACTGTAAATTGAAAATTAGAATTCTACATCATTTGTATAGTATTAGACAGAAAGAAGAACATAATGCTCTGTATGTGCATACTTCTAAGAATTCAACACACACCTTTAAATGTATGGTTATACATGTTACTTATATGAGTAAAAGGGGGGGCATAGTGAATGTCACTGAGTGAGGGCCAAAGCAGATGCCATATGCTGACCATCTAAAAAAACTCTAGCTATACTCTGTGGCATATCGTCTACTCAGAGGCAATCTCTGCTTAACATACAAGGCCATGTCAAACCCTGAGCTGTTGGACATGCTCCACTTAAAGAAATCCCAATCCCTCAGAGCGACACGTTCCAGGTATCTAAACCTTGTCATTACAATGAACAAGACATGCTGGAGGGATAGGTTCCTGACCCAGAGACTCCCCAGACTCTGGAATAGACTGCCCATACATGTCAAGCAGAGCGCCTCTTTGGCCTTCTTCAAAAGGAACCTTGATGATTGGATGGGATATAGGAAATTCACCCAGGGGATCATGTCAGTCACCCTGCTAGACAGGGGTCCAGAGAAGTAAATATTGTGGGAAGAAATATCCAGACAGTTGTTATGGCTAGGCTTGTATAGGCCCTAGGGCCGATAGCCTATTACCAACCTATGAACCTATGATCCTATGAGTATAATGAACTACACTGGATTATAGAGCTAGCAGCAAATCATCCACCAGGATTGAATGCAGGTATACCTTTAAGACCAGCCCTTAAGAAAAGGAGGGCAGTGAGATGATTGGTGGTTGTGTTTTTAAATGTATTTAAATAGACTTTATGAATGCTGCTTCACTGTCTAATGATGGGTTATCCCAAAAGCGCTCACAATTTTATCAACATTTTACCTGTTTTTATGGAATAAAAGTTTGCACAGCCTGTTTGGACTCGACTGTTTTTTTGGATTTACATTGGTTTTTCGGCAAGCAGGTCCTTAAGGAGAGGAAGAGAGAATATTTATTCACTGCATTTATAGATGAAGTACTTTATTGCAAAGTTGTTTGCCAGCAGCAATCTCTGCATTAGTAATAGTTCTTTTTAATATGGAATTCTTTAGATGACTTTAACATCTGCAGAGATTGTGTGCATTGACTTAGGATATGTTATCAGGTGGTTGATATTTCTTATGCTTTCAGAAATACTCTTATGTTTAAAACATGCTACACATGACTAGATCTTATGGTATGATGTTAGTAATCTATACAATTCCATATAGTTTATCCTAAGCTGCCAATACAGTACACGTACAATATTTATTCATAACAATAATGGGTGTACACATTCAAAAATGTGGTAATAACTGCTGGTGTGTGTGTGTGTGTGTGTATGTGTGTGTGTCAGGGCTCAGTTTGGATGAATGTGACTTCAGCTGGCCATTTTCAAACAGTTAATCATCTAGCTTTGCAGGTTAGTGTGTGTATATATTTGTGTGTGTGTGTGTGTGTGTGTGTGTGTGTGTGTGTGTGTGTGTGTGTGTGTGTGTGTGTGTGTGTGCGCGTGTGTGTGCATTTGTGTGTGCGTGTGTGTGTGTGTGTGTGTGTGTGTGTGCGTGCATTCGTGTGTGCGTGTGCGTGTGTGTGTGTGTGTGTGTGTGTGTGTGTGTGTGTGTGTGTATTTGTGAATTTACCTACAAAATGTGGTCATTATTATTGTTATTACTTTTTTGACACCAACATCTGAAAGTGATGTAGTCAACAATGTAACTATAATTTCTAGATGTGGGGGATGTCTGTAGATATAAATGTACAAATAATCCACCAATGGCCAAATGCATTTTCAATTAATGAGTTGCAGGTATTTCTTGTTTACCATAGTTGGTAGCAGAACTTTCTTCTCTTTCCTGTAAAACAAACAAAAAAAAATCTGCCTTTTACTGTATGTAAAATTTCTTTGTCTTTGGACAGTGTGGTATCTTCTTCAGATATTTCTGATAAACCCACAGGTTTTAAAAAGTGTACTTCCTGTGAGCATAAAATTCTGAATGTGGATGCCCACAAGGAGTATGTGTGCTGTTTTGGTGCTGGACATTTGGACACTGCATGTAAGATCTGCTCCACTTTCAACACTAGGGCTTTAGTGAAATGATGTAACAAGCTGATCCTACCTTCCACTTCTTCTTCAGGGGCTCACATCCCCTCCAAGCATAAGTAGTGCTCCCCTACGAAGTCTCCCAGGTCTTTCTCGGAGCCTCCAGCAAAGACTAAGAAAATATTGGATCCAAGAATCACTCAGTTCCTCCATCCACTTCTTTCTGTAGGTCCTTCAGGAGCATGTAAGAAGTGGACATGTATAGGATGATGCAAAAGTTTCTCAGAGCTTGGATCCAGATGGGAGTCTTGCCAGCTCAGTCCTCCATCAGATCCGTGACTATGCCTACAACTTCATCACTCCTGTGATTTCAGAGCCCTAGGATCTGAGATTCCTGGGAGATCTGGTGTCAGATCCAAGGAAAGCTTCTTCCTCCAATCTCACTATATCTTTCGCTAGTTCTGCTCCAATACCATCAGGTCAGAATAGGTCTTAGAGCAGAAGTGTTGGCATCTGGTCAGAGGAGATAAGCTTGGCTACAATTTTGTCAAATCAGTCCCTTCCTCTCAGATCTTCTGCCCTGGACAGTTTAGATCCAATTCGACCCCCAAGGCACAGATCCGAGGGAGGTCTAGACCTACCTTCATTGGGAATTTTGGCTTGAGGAGGAAGGTCAGGGTCTCTCCAGGTCCATCAGCTTTTGAGGTGGTGGAAAGGACTTTTTCTCTCCACAGAGAACAGCTCTCTCATGTTTCAGATCCTACTCCCTTTCTCCCATCAGTTCCAAACTATGATTTGATCAGATCTATTCCACTGGAGGAGCCTGAACCAATAAGTGTTCAGCCAGTTCCATTAGAGGAGGTTCCCCTTCTCTTCTGACAGCTTACCTGAACATCCTATAGAGGAGGTAGACTGGAAGAGGACATGCAAAAGGAGACACATTGACTCTCAGATGGAGTCTCTCATGGCTGATACCAATTTTGATGAAGGAAAAGGGTCCCCCAGATCACCACTGGATGACATCTCCTTTGGAGATATTCTTCACATCCTGAAACAGAATTGTACCTGGTCTTTCCAAAATCCCTCACCAGAAGAATCAGTATTTTTGGAGGCTTTTAGTTCTGGTCTATCTATGTCTTGGGTTACCCCCCTGGCAAATGAATTTATTGATTTAGTTGCCCAATGGGCTTGGAGGGAACTGGATCCCATCAAAACCATTTCTACAAGACCTGACAAGTTTTTGGCCCCACCGACTGACAAAGCACACTGAAGCAAAGGGGTCACAGATGGTGCTATGGTGATGGTGGTGGCCATCAAGAAAGAGCTAGCAGAACATAGCTCTGTTGTCCATCCACCTAACAGAGTCTAGAGCATTGGACAGGTTTGGAAAGCAAATTTTTGCCTTGGCAACTCTCTTATCCATATTTAATGGTTCAATGAGGATAATCTCTCACACTGCTGAAGGCACTTTATGAGCAGCCAGTTCAGGTATTGCCATAAAGAGACATGCCTGGATGCAGCTTTGTGAATTTGAGGAACCCTTTAAAATGCTCTTTATTAACACCCCATTTGATGGCACTTCCTTATTTGGGCCATCAGTAAAAGAGAAACTTACCCACAGTGAACAAGATGGAGACACTCTGTCTACCATGTTTTCTACACCTTAACAACGTTAAACAACAGAGAGGCAGTAAGAAGATTTGGTTCCAGAAACCTCAGGGACCTTTCCAAGATCCAAGTGGTGACAATTCCTCCAGTGGAAGAGGAGGAGATTTCAATGTTAGACATTATCTTAGAGGCAGAGGAGGTCTGCAGAATCAGATTATTAGAGCTTAAATAATTAAAGAGATTTCTTTTCAGATAGACCCTTTCAGCACTCCTGAAGTTCTGCCTGACTGTCCAACTCTGGTGGCAGTCAGGGGTCAGTTGTCTTTGCACCCAGATGCCTGGGCAAGTATGACATAAAATGCATGGGAGCTAAGCATAATAAACAGGCATTATTGCATACCATTTCCCTTCTCTCTCGCAAAAGGAAGAAACTTCACAATGTTCAACCCAGTCAGAGGAAGGCAGAAACAAAAGAAATCCAAAAGCTGGTAGAAAAAGAGTCATCCAAAAGGTCCTTCCAAACCAGATAAGACTCGGAATTTATTCATGCCTCTTTTTAGTCCCAAAGAAAACAAGAGACATAAGACCCATTTTGGATTTAAGCAACTTAAATGAGTACATAAAGAAAGCAAAGTTCTGAATGGTAACCATCAAGTCCATTCTTCCCTTTCTACAGAAGGGTGATTGGATGTGCTCTATAGATCTTCACTATGTGTACTATCATATCAAAATAGACAGCTGAGGTAGAAGACATCTTCACTTCTGGCTGTGAGGCAGTCATTACCAATTCAGAGGTCTACCCTTTGGACTCACCACAGCCCCCAGGGCGTTTACTAAATGCATGACAGTAGTGGTGGCTCACTTGAGACTAAAGGGATTACAGGTGTTTCCATATCTACACAACTGGCTCCAAACTGCCCCCTTCAAGCATCCACTTCTACCTGCCAGGGACTATTTCCTCCAAATTTGCAATTCTTTAGGCATAACAATAAATCATGCCAAGTCAAACTTAACACCAGTCCAGAGCATGGAGTTCACTGTTGCTCTTCTATAAATGATAACACAAATAGCATTGCTACCTCCTTATTATATCTCCACTATAACAAGCCAGATCCATCTTCTTCTTGCTCATTCAGCTCATCCAGCAAGGTCAGTACTGAAGGCATTAGGTTCCATAGCAGTGGCCAACATACTTCTTCATTTATCATGCTTTTTTTATGCAGGTTCTTCAATGGAATTTAGCAGTACAACAATCTATTCTATATCAACCCCTATCTTTTCCAGAAAGGCTCACCCCAGTTTGCAAACAACACATCTGATGTTGGCTGCAGTTGGACGATCTAAATCTAGACAGACCCTTTGTTCTACCAACCCCTAAACAGCCACAGTGACCACAGACACTTCTTAATTGGGGTTGGGGGCATTTCTTGGAAGAAAGGTCCAAGGCACATGGTCTGCCCAAGAGACCAGGTTGCATATCAATGCCCTAGAGATAACACCAATCCTACTAGCATTGCAGGCATTTCAAGCTGCTCGCCTGTTGGAGACTATTGCAATTCAGACTGACAACATGTCTGTAGTCTGGTACATCAACAAACAAGGAGGAACTTGATTTTATCCCATTTGCAGACAGGCCATGAGAGTATAGGAATGGGTATTCTCATCAGACCACTTTCTAGTTGTGATACACATTCTGAGGAGAACCAATGTATTAGCGGACAAACTAAACAGATTCATTTGGTGACCCATGAGTGGTCTCTTAATCAGTCTGTGGCAGAGATGAACTTCTGGCATTGGGGCTGACCTTTCTGCGACCTATTTGCCCCTCTACTCAATAACAAGTCAGCAGGTACTTCACTCTGAGAGTAACCGAGAGATGCTCTAGTTCATGCTTGACCCTCAGGTCTCCTTTATGCTTATCCTCATCTTTCCCTGATTCCAATTTTTTTTCAGACATCTAGCAGACTGAAGAGCTCAGTAATCCTCATTGCCCCTTTCTGGCCTCGGCAAGTATAGTACTGCTTCCTATGGTCTATCTTCATTATCCTCCCTGGATACTAGACCCAACTCTGGATCTCCTGTCACACCCATTAGGGATCCAACATCCTGACATTGAGCCCTAAGACTAACTGTATGGCTTCTCCACTTCCAGCAATAGTTAGACATCCCAGGCTTTCCTCCCTTGTACTTGATATTATTTTGGCTTCTCAAAAAGAATCTGCCAAAAGTGTATACAAAGCAGATGGAAAAGATTCTCCCTTTGGGCTTTGAATAAGGAAATTGACCCTTTATCTGCCCCAGTTTCTATGATTCTCCAATTTTTGACAACTTTTTTTTAAAGAAGGAGCTAGTTTCTCTACAATTAAACTTCAACTGGCAGGTATTTCCAATTTTCTCACATGGAACAGACATGTTTCTCTGGCTTCATCTAAACTATGTAAAGCTTTTATGAAAGGCATTTTCCTTCTCAGGCCTCCAATAAAGGATCCCTCACCACCTTGGGTTTTGACAATTGTTCTACAAGGCCTAACACAGAAACCTTTTGAGCCTGCAACTAAATCTGATTTGAAGTTTCTATCATGGAAAACAGTTTTCTTAGTAGCCATTACTTCTGCCAAGAGAATATCTGAACTCCAGGCTCTCTCATCAAACTTTCCTTACATAGTGTTTCATAAGGATAGTGTTTCTTTATAGACAACCCTCCCTTTTTACCTAAAGTGGCTTCCAAACATAACATTAACCAATCCATCCATCCACTTACCAGATTTCTTTACAAAATTTTCTAATAAAGGAGAGTACATGCTGCATCTCTTTGATGTACACAGACAATTACGTTTTTATCTCCACAGGACAAGGCAATTCAGAAAATCAGAGTAACTTTTTGTTTAACTTTCTCTAAAAAGGCTAGGTTATCCAGTATCCAAAGTTATGTCAGCAAAATGGATGACAGACTCTATTTTCAGAATTTATTCTCAGAAAGGCATGACTTTACCTAAACCTTCCAAGGCTCCCAAGGATCCATGGCTACATCTGTTGATGATATTTGTGCTGCAGCTACATGATGCAATGCATATGCTATTGTAATTCACTACAAATTGAAGATTTTGTCTAGAGATATATCTGCCTTTGGTTCAGCGGTACTCCAGAATACCCTTCCATGAGCGTGACCCAAGATCAACCTAGCTGGGGACTCTGTCCCGTAACATTGAGGAAGATTTAAAAGTTATGTTCTTACTATAACTAGGCATCTCTGTTGTCCATTTTCATTCTTCCTCGGCTTCCCTCCCATTCATCTCCCATCCAAGTTTCTGGAGAGACCTATTGCACTGTATTGGAACCTACAGTTCCAGGTTTGAGCCCTGCTTTTTTATCAAACTATTCCTGTCTCTGTCCTGCTTTGGGGATATAGCAGCAAACTTGATCTGAGGCTTTGGGGATGCAATAGGGCATAATGGGTAGAGGGAGGAGCTAGAGAGCTGGATCTGAAGTCTGGAATAAGTAGCCAAGTCATATGCGAGGATCAGATCTGAACCCATACATTGAGGAAGAATGAAAATGGAAAACATAGATGCCTAGTTATGATAAGAACATACTGTAAAAATGAAAAACCAATGGAAAAAACCACAAAGTAGTACCAGTTGAAAACAAGTTTAATCTGATGGTAAGAACATAACTTTTAATTCTATCGGCTTGAGTTGGTCAAAGCTCGGGTGGATGTAAAAGATCCCACAGTTTTTATTCACAAAAATGTAAGGTTTTATTAAACATTACTACTCATACACTCCATCTTTTTTCTCAAATCAAATGGATGAGCACCATTTTTGCAATAATGTATCTCATAAAGAAACTACAAATACAAAATAAGACAACATTTATAATACACATGCATTTTCCTACACACAAACATAATCACATAGAAGTCCAATTTTTTTCACATCTTTTTTTTCATCTTAGTTGTCTATTCATCTATTATTTGAGTTTGTTAACTGGGTGGGTGTACTGGTTCAACCTTTTCAGGCACAACCTGAGCCAAAAAGATAAAAACATATATAGTAATGAACATTAAAACAGTAACTGGTAATAGCCAAGCACAGTTTCAAATAGGAGACGCATTTACATTGAGAAGCATAGTCTTAGTGAATTCATTTAAATGCATTCACAAAGACAAGAATATATCTATTAGGAATCCTTATTTTAAGGTTAATACACTAGTTTGTATGTCTCTTCATGTCACAGTACATTTATGTAATGTACAATGTGGCAAAACAAAAACTTATACAGGACTAAGACTGATAATATTACTGATCACCTGTGGCAGGTTGCCTTTATGTACAGAATAGTGCAGTGGACTTGCTGGTGCTGAATATTTAGTATGTGTTAACAGGAGCAGCGTAAGGAAGGATGCCAAGGAAGTGAAGTCCATCAGACATCAATTGAATATGAGGCACTATTTAAGTAGTTGTTTAGCTAAGGATATGTGATATTGGAAAGCAATTATCCACTATCAAAAAAGCAGGAGAATTTGAAATCTTTTTGAAAATGAAGTTTGAGGTGCTATCTGAATAATTGCAGGGTGTTGATATCTCATACTTGGTAGGGACAGTAGTCCAGTTAGCTGGTACAATTTTATACAATGATCTTTTGCTAATTGCTAATCTGAAATGGGATCTGTGTAACTAAATTGTGCCTTGGGTCTTCAAAGAGTATTCAGGTTGGATAATATGTAGTAGATTCCTGAGCAGAGAACAACAGATATCATGCAAGAGCTTATTGGTAAAATAATTTAAGGGAAATTGTGCAGGAAGTCAATTGGCATTTGAGATGGTAATACAGTAATGTTCATGTGAGTTGGCCAGAGTTATAAATATTAGAAGTTTGCTTCCTGTTTTCTGTATAATTAATATGTTGTATAGAGAATCAATGCTGATTACTGGCAATCCATATTCGTGTCTGGTAATAAGCACATTCAGTGATACAACTCATCCTGCTCCTTGAATTAGTAAGAATGTTTGTTATTGCATTTCAGTGTAACCCTGAAAGATAAGCCTTGGTCTATACTCAGTCTGTCAGTTGGTGAAGAGGGCTAAGAGTGATGTTCTTGTGGTACAGGGTTTGATTCCCTCAGCCATCATTTGCCTACTGTGTGACCCTCCCAATGGGCCTACCTGATTTTTCTTTTCTTTTTTTTTAATGGGACAAATGTTAGAGGAGGAGTACTACAGAGATCAAATGGGAAATGATTTCTGTAGTCTTTTGGCAAAGCCAAAGAAAATTGATGTTTATTTTATGCAGTAATAGCCAATTTGTTTGAGGTTAATCAATTTCATAACAAACTGAAACCATTCTGCAGAAGCGTGTTGACTGTATTATGCTGCCTATGAGGTCTTGTAGTAATAATATCATTTGTGTAAAGTAAAATGTTAAAGTTGTGCAGGTCTTTGGGAAGATTATTAATAAACAAGCAAAAAGTAAGGGGACAAGAACTAAGCCTTGCAAAATGTTTTTGGTAAAGGTATTGGTTTTAGATCAATTATTATTTGAAATGAAAGCAGTGTTGTCTTGATCAGATTTTTTTAAGCACTGACATACTTTATTTGAAAAACCACAACCACTCATTTTTTTCTATGTTTATCAAAAGCTTATGTTAGGTCTAGGAAATTTACACCAGTAAGTAAACCTTGTTCAATATTTGTGGTTATTTGGTCAGTAATAAAAGTAGAGTTCTGAAATGGACTATTATTTTGGGGGGGGGGGTATATTGCTTGCAGTAAAAATGTTGCATGCTTGAATATAGTAAAGAGTTTCTAAATGACCTTTTATAGTAGTAGTATTTTCACATGAGGGAAAATGTTAGAGCCTGCTCAAAAGTCATGCAAATTTGTGGGGGGAGTGCGATATTAGACAATGAAAATGTAAATTGTGTTTATAGCCATACAGTTTGAAGGAGAAGTTAAATTATGAGTTATGGTTTGCAGATCATTTTATAGGATAGTTTCAATAGCTTCGGATAAAGACCGCCACCAGTACTGTTAGCCAACAGGGTGCTGGCGGAAATTGGGCTACTGTTGGCCGAAGGAGGAGAGGAGGTGGAAAGCATGGCCGAAGGCAGGAAGAGAGTAGAAAGGCTAGGACTGTGGTAGTGAGGGTTGGAACTTTGAATGTTGGCAGTATGACTGGTATAGGGAGAGAGCTATCCGATATGATGGACAAAAGGAAGGTTGGTATATTGTGTGTGCAAGAGAACAGATGGAAGGGGAGTAAGGCTAGGTGTATTGAAGGTGGGTTCAAATTGTTTTATCATGGTGTGGATGGGAGGAGAAATGGAGTAGGAGTTATCCTGAAGGAACAGTATGCTAAGAGTGTTTTGCAGGTAAAAAGAGTGTCGGATAGAGTGATGTTTATGAAGCTGGAAATTGATGGTGTAATGATGAATGTTGTTAGTGCATATGCTCCACAAATTGGGTGTGTGATGGACGAGAAAGAAAAATTTTGGAGTGAATTGGATGAAGTGGTGATGACTGTACCCAAGGGTGAGAGAGTGGTGATTAGAGCAGATTTCTATGGGCATGTTGGTGAAGGGAACAGAGGGGATGAGGAAGTGATGGGTAGTTACGGTGTTAAACAAAGGAATGCAGAAGTTCAGATAGTTTTGGATTTTGCAAAAAGGATGGACACGGCTGTGGTGAATACGTATTTTAACAAGAAGGAGGAGTATAGGGTGACATACAAGAGTGGAGGAAGATGCACACAGGTGGATTATATCTTATGTAGGAGGGCCAGTTTGAAGGAGATTGGAGACTGTAAAGTGGTGACCGGGGAAAGTGTAGTTAGGCACCATATGATGGTGGTTTGTAAGATGGCGTTGGTGATCAAGAAAAGGAGGAGGACTGTGAGGGCAGCACCAAGAATCAAATGGTGGAAATTGAAAAAGGGTAATTGTGAGGTGGAGTTCAGGGAAGAGTTAAGACAGGCACTGGGTGGCAGTGAAGAGTTACCAAATAGCTGGGGAACTACAGCAGAACTAGTAAGGGAGTCGGCTAGAAAGGTGCTTGGTATGACATCTGGACAGAGGAAGAACTACAAGGAGACATGGTGGTGGAATGAGGAAGTACAGGAGAGTATACAGAGAAAGTGGGATTGTCAGAGAAATGAAGAAAGTAGACAGGAGTATAAGGAGATGAGGTGCATGGCAAAGAGAGAGGTGGCAAAGGCTAAGGATAAGGCATATGAACAGTTGTATGAAAGGTTGGACACTAAGGAGGGAGAAAAGGACCTGTACCAATTGCCTAGACAGAGGTACCGAGCTAGGAAAGATGTGCAGCAGGTAAAGGTGATAAAGGATAATGAGGGAAACATACTTACAAGTGAGAAGAGTGTGTTGAGCAGATGGAAAGAGTACTTTGAGGGGTTGATGAATGAAGAGAATGAGAGGGAGAGAAGGTTGGATGATGTGCGGATAGTGAATCATGAAGTGCAATGGATTAGCAAGGAGGAAGTAAGGATAGCTATGAAGAGGATGAAGAATGAAAAGGCTGTTGGTCCAGATGACATACCTACGTAAGCATAGAGGTGTTTAGGTGAAATGGCAGTGGAGTTTTTAACCAGATTGTTTAATGAAATTTTGGAAAGTGAGAGGATGCCTGAGGAATGGAGAAAAACTGTTTTGGTACCGGTTTTTAAGAATAAGGGTGATGTGCTGTATTAACTACAGAGGGATTAAATTGATCAGTCACAACATGAAGTTATGGGAAAGAGTAGTGGAAGTTAGGTTAAGAAGGGTCATGATGATTAGTGATCAGCAGTATGGTTTCATGCCGGGAAAGAGCACTACAGATGCGATGTTTGCTCTGAGAGTGTTGATGTACAGAGTAGATCAGAAGTAGCTGCATTATGTTTTTGTAGTCTTAGAGAAAGCATATGACAGGGTGGCTAGAGAGGAGTTGTGGTATTGTATGAGGAAGTTGGGAGTGTCAGAGAAGTATGTAAGTGTGGTACAGGATATGTACGAGGATAGTGTGACAGTGGTGAGATCTGTGGTGGGAGTGACGGATGCATTTAAGGTGGAGGTGGGATTACATCAAGGATCAGCTCTGAGCCCTTTCTTATTTGCAATGGTGATGGACAGGTTGACAGACGAGATCAGACAGGAGTCCCCGTGGACTATGACATTTGCAGATGACATTGCGATCTGTAGTGAGAGTAGGGAACAGGTGGAGGAGACCCTGGAGAGATGGAGATATGCTCTAGACAGAAGAGGAATGAAGGTCAGCAGGACTAAGACAGAATATATGTGTGTGATTTGAGGATGCAAGGAGTAGAGGTGGCGAAGGTGGATGAGTTTAAATACTTGGGATCAATAGTTCAGAGTAACGGTGAGTGTGGAAGAGAGGTGAAGAAGAGAGTACAGGCAGGATGGAGTGGGTGGAGAAGAGTGTCAGGAATGATTTGTGACAGACGAGTACCAGTAAGAGTGAAAGGGATGGTCTACAAGAGGGTAGTGAGACCAGCTATGTTATATGGGTTGGAGACAGTGGCATTGACAAAAAGGCAGGAGTTTGAGCTGGATGTGGCAGAGTTAAAGATGTTAAGATTTGCACTGAGTGTGACAAGGGTGGACAGGGTTAGGAATAAGTATATTAGTGGGTCAGCCCAGGTTGGAAGGTTTGGAGACAAAGCCAGAGAGGCAAGATTATGTTGGTTTGACATGTGTTGAGGAGGGATGCTGAGTATATTGGGAAAAAGATGCTAAGGATGAAGCTACCAGGTAACAGGAAAACAGGAAGGCCTAAGATAAGGTTTATGGATGTGGTGAGAGAGGACATGCAGGTTGTTGGTGTGACAGATCAAGATGCAGAGGACAGGAAGAAATGGAAACAGATGATCCACTGTGGCGACTCCTAACGGGAACAGCCGGAAGATGATGATGAAGGATATAATAAATGGTGCTCAAGTATGAAGCTGAAATCAATATTTTCCGGAAATTCAAGATATTTATTTGAAGCAATGGTGGTTTGCATGCATATATACGTATGGGATCCGTAATCTTTATCAAATGCCCGTTTCACTTTCGGTGAAATAGCTGAGCACACTTTCGCGAAAGTGCTTTTCACCAAAACAACACTTTTGCGAAAGTGTGCTTAAATAAGTGTGCTTAAATAAGGATAAAAATGTGGGGAGATGGCTGTTGTTGAGATCGTAGCACAGTGGGTATAAGGGAATAGTGCGATCTCGGAGTGAGAATATAAAAGTAGGGGGGTGGGGGTGCATCCCCCCACATGGAGCGTGCAGGGGGGCTTGCCCCGCTGCATAAACGTGAGTACTGTGTTTTTGTTTTTTTCTTTATTTTGCTGTTTTTCTTGTTTTTTTAACACACTTTAGTGAAAGTGCTTTTTTGGTGAAAAGCACTTTTGCTGGTGTGTTCGGCCAATGTGGTTTCGGTGGTTTGAGCTTTCGCTCAATAGTACGAGATCCATATATGTGTGTGTGTGTGTGTGTGTGTGTGTGTGTGTGTGTGTGTGTGTGTGTGTGTGTGTGTGTGTGTGTGTGTGTGTGTGTGTGTGTGTGTGTGTGTGTGTGTGTGTAAAATGTGTGATATTTTGGGCTGGGAGGTGGGCTACCATTTATGTCAGTGGTGCTGGGTTTGATAGAGCTTTCTACTGATCAAGGGGAATGTTTGTTGCCCTTAGAGTAATTATAAGCCTTTGCAATTATTTTTTTAGTGTGCAGATGTTTTATTGCTTTCTAGAGGGTTTTCAACTGAGTAAATAGATTATTCTGCAGATTTCTAAAATAGAAACCTTTGGTATTAATGGTGATGATCATGTGTCTGCTCTTAGTTTCAAAAATAGTTTGTGGCAGTCCATGTTACTAGGGCTTATATTTGTTATATAATATAATCTATTATTAAGGTGGTATAGTCTGTCTTGTATTGGTAATAGGAAAGTACAGAAAGTGTATAGGGCACAAATGGGGTCTCTGCAAGAGTAAAAGGAATCCAGGTCAATATTTAGAAGTTTTTGTTTGAAGTTATGTTTCAAGGTGTCAAGACTCATCTGTTTAAGGGTAGAGTTGGCTGTTTCCTGTCTTACCAGACACATAGGGTAAGAGAGGGTAAAGGTCATTTAGTGAATATGGTAGTATTTGTTGTTATACAAGCTTATGGAGAATCCATGTATTAATAACCTTTAGTAAGGAAGTTTCTCCATTTATGAGATTAGGTCCCAGTTTCATTCTTAAATAGTTGAGAGCAGATATGTAAAGAAATTAAATGATTTTTATGGTGGGAGGGATTGAGGTCACTGAACATTATTAATCTTTGTTCTTTGGCTAAGGGATGAATCTTTTCAATCATATTTTGTACACAAGAAGTAGAAGAAGGTGGGCATATACAGAATGTATCAGTTAATAGTTTCCACGGGCGTGTGAAGTCCCTTGGAGAGGAGTACACACAGGATCAAACATCATTTTGTGAATTAGTGCAGAATGTATCAGTTAATAGTTTCCACGGGCGTGTGAAGTCCCTTGGAGAGGAGTACACACAGGATCAAACATCAATTTGTGAATTAGTGCTAGGAATTAGTGTGTAGAGTACTTGAGCTCTACAATGATCATGCTCTTCTTGTTACCTTCTTGTCTAATGCCCTTTGCCCTATATCACTTTTCTTCAAAATGCCCAAATGAAATATAACCTACATAGACCTGATAGCAGGTAAATATATATTTTTGAATATTCACACAAGCTTAATATATTGGATTATTTCTTCCATTGACATTCCATAATTGTATATTGCCTTTTCACCAATACTTTATATTTCACTTATGCCTTAATAGGTAGACTTTTGTGATCTTTTGTGATCCATTTTCCAAAAAAAAAAAATTCAAAATCATATAACTCTCAGTCATGCAACTTTTGTCAATATCTCCTTTTAATACTCAGTTTCTAAACCTTCACATCTAGGAACTTTATTAATGTTTTTCAGTAATCTATTTTACCATCACCTCCTATCTTTAATGCTCTCTGTTGGTATCTTCCTTGGCTTCTTGCTTTTTTCCTATAAAAATGCATATCTTCTCTGTCTTTCCTACAATCTTCCTTTTCTTTCATTCAAACTCATATCTTAGGTCTGCAAATATCATTTCTAAAATATCCCTTATCAGCCCACCCTTCTCCTTCAACAAGCTAATTATACAGAACATTTGAGTATGATTTGTCATTTTTAACCAAAATCTTTCTCTGCGTTGTACAAGATTCCCATTTTTATAGGTTTATGTCAACTTTCCAAAACTGTTTTGAAAGTACAGTATATATTTCTGTTTCAATTTTTTCTGGTAAGGGCATACCTTATCAGCATATTCAGTTTGTATGATTAATAAATTTTTTTCTTAAGAAATTGCCTGAATCATTTCTACAATCCACAATCTCTTGTTTCCCATAATTAATTTTCATTTGTTGGGGCTATGGCTTCATTACCAAAAGTCATTCTCAAAATCTTTAAGCAATTATTTTCAGTTCTAATGTCTGTTGACGTGTCATTTCCATCAGTCCTTTACTCATAACCTTAATTAGTTGTAGTCCTAACTTCTCTAAATAGGTTATTACTAGCCATGCCATTTCCTCTACCTGAATCCTTTTTCTAATTATGCATATCTGGTCAACAGCATATTCATCTGCCTTTACATTATCCATACTTTATCCCTTGTTTAATCAGCAACTCATTTAACTAACACATTCATTAAGAAACCAATAACACAGGGCTTAATGGGCGACCCTGCCTCACCCCATTCAGTATGTTAGCATTCTTTCTCACTTTACTATTAACGTCATGAGCCACACTTTCTATAGCATATATCATAAGTTCATAGGTAGGTACTAGGCTATCTGCCCAAGGGCATTTATAAGCCCAGCCAGAGTGTGTCGGCTTTTGCCACCCCATTGATTAATTAACTGATCCTCTGTCAAGCAGAGCCAATGAAGTGATCCCAGGGGTGTATTTTCTGTTACCCATCCGCTCGTCAAGGTTTCTCTTGAAGAGTGTTAGTGAGGGGCTCTGTCTGATGTAATTTGGAATTTTGTTCCAAAGCATGGGGAGTCTCTGTGACAGGAATCTATCCCTATTTATTGTTGTGGCTAGGTTTAGCTCACTAGAGCGTGTTTTGGTTATGCTCAGAACTGATAATTGCATTCAGTGGCATAAACATTTATAACACCTTTGTATGTGTTTCTAAGATATAGAAACTCCCTTCAATTCAGCCTTGAGGTATTGAACTGCACATTGTTTTCTTCTCTGTTATGATATCATCAGAAAATGACAACAGGTGACAGACTAAGAAGAATCAGAAGGTAACTGGACAGAAGCACAGCATGTGCTACATAAACACACAAGATTTTTAAATGTAATAAATATAATTCCACTGATATAACCAAAGTAAAAACTACATATTTCAGAATCAGAAAGTCTGCTTTATACAATTAGAGCATAGTTGTGACAAAA
Source organism: Protopterus annectens (assembly GCF_019279795.1). Taxonomy (NCBI): domain Eukaryota; kingdom Metazoa; phylum Chordata; order Ceratodontiformes; family Protopteridae; genus Protopterus; species Protopterus annectens. The sequence continues at coordinate 346,444,254 of NC_056730.1, read as the reverse complement.
AGAAGTGATAAAAAAATCTTTGCACTTGATATTTTAGGTATTTTGACAGCCGCGGTGGTACGGCGATTTACCTCACAGCAAGAGGTTCTCCTGTTCGATTCTCGGCTGGGCTTGGGAGTGCCTTCTGTGTGGAGTCTGCATGTCCTCCCCGTGGTTGGATAGCGTTTGAAAGACATGCATGCATAAATGGGCGTGTCTTCATTGAAGGTTGGGCGTCGAGCTGGCACCTCGGCATTTTGTAAAAATCTACTGCCAATCCTTAGCGGACCGGAGTTCCGCTGTGGCGACCCCTTACCAGGAAAAGCCAAAAGACAAACAACAACAACCTTAGCAGGAGAGGACAAGGTTGTTTGAGCTGTTTACTGAGAAAGTATTAATGATTCATAACAGTTAACCTCCTCGAATACTTGTGAGGATATTATAGAGGCAAGTATGAACAGCAGTTTGTTCTTTTCTCAACATCCTTTGGCAGACCAGTGCATTATGTTACTTGGCTGGTTCATAAAACCTCACATTTATCCCCTTGAGTTGCCTAGTTGTTTTGCTGTTTAAAATTGTATGCCCATTCAGACAGTTGCTCTTTTTGGGTACTGAAATCGTGAGGTATTCAGCTTTCAAGCTGCCATAGGCCAAATCAGATTATTCGAGGGATATGATTAGTGCATTTTAAGGGCTAAGAAGGTTAGAATAAAAGATGCTGGTGGGCTATTGGGTCTCCTCAATTTTACTTGCAGGGCTGTGGCATCATAAAGTGAGGAAGACCTTCAGTTATGGTGTCTGTTTCTTGCAGATTACAATGAGCTATCCTTTTGGCAGGATGAATGTGCATTATCAGATGTGTGGTTGTTTACTGATGCCCCTGGGTACATGTAATAGGGACCTATTTTGGTGGAAAGTGAATTTCAGTGTCCTGACCACCCAGTTAGTCAGCAGAAAGAAGGAAGGATATCACATTCTTAGAATTCATGCTCACCTGTGTTGCTGTAGTAGTTTGACAGAAATAGATTCATAACAGAAGAGTCATATTTTAGTCAGACATACAAGTAGTAGTTGAAGTTTTGACAAGGAAAACTTCCTGATCTGTAGGGGTGAAATCTTGTTAAGACTGTAATCTTAAACAACCTTCAGACTAATTGATCATCCACTGCCAAACATATTTGTGGCAGTCACAGCATAACTATTGAACACTGCTCTCATTCACAGATAGTTAGATCTCATTAGCTCGCCACAGATGCTCTTGAGGCCCCCGATCCCTTTGTGATGTAGCTTTGGATAATTGCAAAAGCATAACTCACCACTTGTTATGCAATTTTTGGCAAACAGTACCAAAAAAAGCCTTTGAGGTAAAACCACGGTCTCCTCTTTTTTTTTGCAATAGTTTACTGCTATAAGAGAAGAAATTGTTTCCCTGTCTGCTTATCTGCTACATAGTTTTGAGATACACTTTAAATAGAGCAATCATGACTATAAGAATCATGCATCTATCAGCCCTCAGTATGTGTACCAGATTGATAGGTCAGCCGGATTACACAAAGTATGGGATCACTGGCAGATTATTATAGGGTTGGGAAGGATTGCAATGTTTATCCATAGATTCTGTGTCACTCATTGGCAAGGAATTGTTATATATCATTTTAAAGGGAATCCATTCAGTGGTTAGAGATTATTATAGTTATAGTTTGAGTCACATTAATAACTTGGCTTTATGTGGCTGCCTTTCAGGTTACAACTCTCTTACTTTCATTAGCTTGGATAGACATTATAAAGTTTTAGTTGGATTTCCAGGTCCAAAGATGATCAACAGGGTGTGGGACACCAGGTTACATTGGAAAAGGCTTTTTGTCCATTAATTTGCCCTCCTAGCTGGTTTGTGACTCTTCAAATGTTGTCCTGTAGTGCATCTTTGCATGGCATACTGGTTTAGTTTTCCTTCAGGAGTGCCTGTGTCACCCAAAGATTTAGAATCTTTATTGCAGAAAGTGTTGACTATGCAAGATTTGACCACTAGATGTTATTCTTCCAAATCTTTTTACATAAGGAGAGCCTTTTATTTGGCCAGGAAAGGACAATCAGTAGTGTTAATTAAAAGAACAAGTAGATGGCCACCAATTTCCATTTGACCTATATTAGACACTTTCCTTAATCGAAATGGTGATTTTCTTATTTACCTACTTGTTTTAATCCTCCAGGTTGTAGGCGTGTTCTAATTTTGGATCATTCTTTTGTGGCTCAGATAGATCATATAGCAGTGGCTTGGCCACATGATGTGTGTATATGAGTTTGATCTTGGCTCATATGAAATAAGCTGGAAAGGCTTTTCAGGAATGCAATGGGATCATTTATTGCCAAATTTAGATCAACTTATACAACAGGCAGGCCCACTCATGTTTTAGCAATTCACATGAAGGAAATTATATTAATATACTTCTAAAATGGGAATTATTATCTAGGATATTTAGAAACTTGGCATCAGTGCAGCAGTAACCTCCAAATTCTGCAATTATTTGCTGCTTGACTATACCAAGCATGGATTGGGACAGCGCTTCAAGGCCATAAGCTGTAGATGCTCCCTGGAAATGTATAAACCACACAGTGGCCAGGACAGTCCCTTTTATGTTTTTTTTTTTTTTTTGGTCCTGAACATTGGGAAATTTCAGACAGGGTCCTGTTGATATTAGTCAAGTGGAACTCACTTGTGTTATGATGGTTTGGATATAGCTTCATAGGTAAATGCTAGACTAGCTTCTCTTGTGGGTAATTTTAAGCCTAGTCAGTTTCCCTCTTTATGCTTAAAATAACATATCCCATTTGATTATAGACTGGCTTTATTCATCCCATGGTCAGTAATTATACATTGTTACAATTAATTGGTCAAGTAGTGCCTATTTTCTGTAAATATATTTATTTATATGGTATTTGCCTCCATCTGTTCATTGTTGAGCAGCGCAGTGGTGCAACACGTAGTGTTGTCACCTCACAACAAGAGGTTCTCTGGTTTGATTCTCAGCTGGGGTGCCTTCCATATGGAGTCTGTATGTCCTCCTTTTGTTCACACTAGTTTTCCCCAGGAGCTCCTGTTTCATCTCACATTTCAAAGGCATGCAGTAGGTGGACTGGACACTCTTAATGGCTATAGCTTTTTGCATGTTTGTGGTATAGAAGAACAGCAGAGACAGTCAGCCCCATGTGCAAACCAATGGGAGAAAGGGGGTTATGGATGGATGTTGGATGGCTGTTTATTGTCTCTGCCACTTAAATGTAATCCATTACCTACAATCTCCTTTTGATTACTAAACACTTACTCCACCATTCTTTTGGCCTTCTGAAGCATGCTTCCATAAAATATTCTTGATATAAGCTATGTATGTCTCCTTAATCACTTTCAATTTGCAGGAATCCCCTAATTCACTTGCTTTCCTGTCCTTTAAAAAATATATGGTTCTTAAGCTAGGTTTCCCAGTCATTTCTACAAAGGACTATGGCAGTTTTCACATAGTTCTTGTTTTACTTTATTTGTCTAATGTATATCTATCTTCATTATGGATCCTTCCATGTGACATAGTCCTTCCTCAATAAATCCATGGACTTGTTCAGTACTGTAGCCTATGTGAAACAGAACTACAGACTAACAAATTTTCCACCTCTGAAGTGAAGTTTAGTACAATTGGGGATTGACTGTGCCTCTGTGCAGATATTCAATTAAATACTTTAATAAAGATAATACTCTATCGAGATTCACTCACTGTGGCATTTCATAGTTTCATAGCTACTTACTAGGCTATTGATTTGTGAGGATCATAAGGAGCCCTTACATTTTCATAGTAATTTGTGTCCTTTATGTTTTTCTTATGCATAAACCAGAGGCAGGCAGAGCAAGGATATTTGCATACTGCCCCTATCTTTGAGGGATATGGGTGCTAAACCAGGGGTATATTGTGGTTTCCCAGACATTTGTTCAAATTACAGTCCATTTTACAAGTGTCATCCAATTAGTGTTTGCGCATGTACACACACACGTGTGTGTGTGTGTGTGTGCGTCTGTCCACGCATGCCTGTACTTGGAGCAGCAACAAAATTGATGGAGGATATTTTGAATCTAATTTCCATAAAAGCAAAGGCAATCTCTTCATTGAAAAAAAATATATCTGATATTAAGGACAGCAGTGCCTTCCTGAATGTTTATGATTAGCAGTAGTGTAAAGCATTACTAATACATATACGTTGTGAAAGCTGCAACTTCATAATTAGAAGGCATGCTTATCAGTCTCAGTAAGTTTAAACATTTAATGGTCTGACTTTTTGAAAATGAGAATACCAAAAGTCATGGTAGGTAATCCTTCAGCTTCCTCTCTATCACTTTGCTGTCATCTCTGCAATTTATCTTGTATACCTTGTAATGCTTAGTCCATTTTATAGAATGCTTTATTTACTCGAAATCATTCCAAGAGTTTTAACACTCTTAACCCTTTGAAAGAAAGTCGGTGTATACTGCTATTATCCAGAGGCCTCATTTGCAAGTCTCATTTCACTACTTTTTTCTTTTTTTCTGAAATGACTGTATTTGGACAGCAAACTTCTGCAAGACGACCGCTTTTCACTATCCCAAAACTCTAGACTTTAAGAATCACATTCCCACAAGAAAATAAAAGATGAGAAATTGGCTTTGACTTTCCCATTTTTATTCCTCTAAGCCTTTTCTTACCCAAATGTTTGACACACCATGTGGCAAGTAAGAAAAATAAATGACAAAAAAACAGCCAGTAATCGAATTATCTAGTATGTGCAGTATTTGTTGACTTCAGGGCATACATCTTCGTTTATTATAAATCTACACTTCAAAGGGCCTTGAAGCTGCATACAACATCAGTAGAGCATTTTGTGAGTAAAAGTAAAAGGTGAATATCAGTGACTGTTGAAAGTTATAGAGATTATTTTATTTCCAAAACATAAGCATATTTGAGTAAAGGCTTGCAGAACTCGTTGTTTTCTTATGTGGAGTATCCTGTTTTAAGCCTTTTCCTTGCCTGTTGTACATGAGAACATTTGCTATTTGTCCTTTTTAATAAGACTCTTTGACTCTGTGGCTTTATTGATTCTTTCTGCTGTATGCACTTGTACAGAAGGAAGGGAACAATCATTCAGAAGAATTTTGCAGGCATATTCAGTCCTGCAGTCTGTAAATGACTTCTCTTTCACTGAGTGGGTGGCTTTTTAGAGGTCTGCTGTCCAATGACTGATTATACTTTTTAGTTTCCTTTTTTAGATCAATATTCCATTTTGCTATAAAATAGGCAACTTCCCCCCTAAACATCTATAAACAATTCATTTTACAAACACAACTAAATTTTATTATGCTTCTCTAGCCCAAATTATGGTCTGTTGTACTCCTAATATTTAAATGTCTACTGGCAATATAGCTTAAGAGATGGTCAGATTATTCTGCATTATGCTTCTCTTGTTTCAGTGGTTATTTCTTATCCTAAAGTAGTAGATGTATATTAGCAGTTAGCTTTCATGTACAGTACAGTATTACTAAAATCACAAATAATATGTACTGCAGTATCATGTTAGAACTTTATTCTCCAGCATACATCATCAAGGAGTCAATGCACAGTGTTTATATCAGAAGAGTTTTGAACTGCTTTTATCATATAGATAACACATCTGCAATGATTTTATATTACAGTGGTGATCTGTTTCTGATGGATTTTGGAATGTGTGATGAACTCTGATATATGAAACACTTCATGCATAAAGTATTACCATAATTAAGAAAAGAAAGGTGACTTATGGCGCATTTAAGTACTCATTTTGCTTTGTCCATTTCCACCAGCCTTGACCTATTTTTAGAAAGTGCACAACAGAGTAGAAGGATTTTTAAAGGGAAAGCCCTGTTGACCTACTTTCTCTATACTTGTTTAAATACCTGACACAATTATTCCCAAATATGCATTACCTTCCTCATCTTTGCTGTAGCGTGATTATATGTTTTTTTATAGTGTTACTTCATATAAGTGAGATGTCCTAAAAGTCAACATTGACTTTCCTGTTCATTTTATATGAATTACCAGAGCATTTATTCTTTAAATGCATTTGCAGACATGCTTTAAACTAGAAACACTAGTTAATGACTCATATCTTGAAAATACTAATAGCAGTAAAAATACATGATGCAGTACAGCTTTTGTACTGCAGGAGGCAGGCTACAACAAAGATGCTTATGAATGGTTTACTATCAGTACTTCAATTGCTACATGTGCGATTTTTAATATGTCGAGTGAGAAATATGTTGACTGAAAATATCAACAGAAAAAATGTCGGAATTGACATCAGCGAATGTAATACAGCATTCGCTGTTGTGAATTCCGACATTCTAAGCCAGATCGCACTATAGTGGGGATCTGGAAATGTACCCTTACCCTCATTGTAGTGCGATCTCGGAGTTAGAATATTAAAGTAGGGGGGTGTGGGGGGTGCAGGGGGGCGCAGCCACCCTGCAATACATTTGTTTTATTGTTTAGTGGATAGGAGCATGTCAGTAAAGTCGAAATGTTCGACATTCGACTTTATTGACATGGTTAGTTTGAAATTTACTGTGTTCAATGTTCTGGTTTTCGAGTATATTATTCGAAAATCTGAACATTCATACACAGTGAATTCAGACATTTGATAGTAAACCTTCTGAACACTGTACTTCATACAAAGCTGACAAGAAAGGGTAAATATTGTTACCAGCTATGTGTTGGCAATTGCAGTGTAGAAGAATAAAGGGTAAATGTTGTTACCAGGTATGTGTTGGCAATTGCAGAGTGGAGAATAATTTATGTGTCAGCTGTACCTCATTTTGAAGAATATCTTCTAATTCTGATTCTTAAAATTTCTAGGTCTACACTAAAAGTGTTTGCCACATGTTCATTTTTTAAAGATTTTTGAGAATAAATCCATAGCTCGGAATACTAAGTCATACTGATTCATTAACAAATAATTAAGTACAAAGCAGTACACTTTCATCATTCTTCAATCCTCCTAGCTGAAGCTGCAAGTGGATGTTCCACATTTTGTCTGTTTGTTCCACAGTTTGAGAGCTAGAGTTCACATACGGGACAATGAAGGATATGTGGTATCACTGCGCCACTCTTTATGTATATGAGAAGCACAGCACAACCACATTTAATTATTCTCTATAATATGGCATAACAAGAAAGGCTTTCTCAGTTTCATAGATAACAAACATTCATGGATAGTGGAAGGCATTCTGGTTTTCTAATACTGTTCTTTCATATTAATATTGAGTGCTGTACGAGTTATCACTGTGCACATTTTATTGCGTGCTGAAATGCTGGTGTTTTTTCATTGTTAGTACAGTTTGTCGAATTATGTAATGTTCAAAGTCATTATATTGACTGTTATATAATATCAGGGCTTTTCCCTTTTCTTCATGGTTGAGCAACCATGTAGTAAATATATTTAATTTTGAGGGGTGTGGGGCAGACCCCCTGTGTCAGTGTGTGTGTGTGTGTGTGTGTGTGTGTGTGTGTGTGTGTGTGTGTGTGTGTATGTGTGTGTTTGTGTGTGTGTGTGTGTGTGTGTGTGTGTGTGTGTGTGTGTGTGTGTGTGTGTGTGTGTGTGAAGGGTAAAGCCCCAACAAAAAAGTTATTTGTTCTTCCTTTGTCATGTGAAATGCAACCTATTTTTTCTTGATTGTAGTTGTGATTAACGGTATTCAGGAATGAGTTTGTGCGATGCATTGTGTTTTGACCAAACTCATTATAAACTCAAATATTAAGTAGTTGTGTGTTGTGTGAAAAAAAAATTCCACCCATTGCTCTATGACTGTGAAACACTGTCTCTGAATGCAGCTTCCCAACACTTCCCAGTATATTTACTTTTCCATTCACTAAGGTATTTAAGTTGAGTGCATAAAAGTACAACCTTTCCCAAATGAGGTATTTAGAAACGTGACACCTTTCCTCAACTTTGCACCTTTTGCTCGAAATCATGACTTATATTTGTCCCTGGCAGATGCTGCACTATATGCTTTACTCATGTATCATACAGCCTTGCACATCTGAGACTGCTTCAGAGTAGTCATTGTAAAAGTCATGTAACAGAGTCAAAAAGATTATGTAGTAAAGAAAAAATAAATTTGAGACTTAGTATGGGAGATATAGAAAAGAACATTGCTCTGTTTACAAAGTCCAATAAACAGTTGTAGAAACTTATAAATAAGACCCTCAATTCCTTTGAGATTAACATTCTAAATTTTACCAATGAGGGTTTGCCTTATAATATTCAGATATTATTGTGCAGGAACACTTCCTGGGTGGAGGAAGGAAGTGATGAAGGGTAGATTGGGATGCTGAGCCATGAAGGAAGTGAAGTAAGATAGAACTTTAGGCTAGGTGGGGGGATGGGGAGTGGAGTATTTAAGGCGAGGGATTGATGGATTAGTTCTCTTTGATGGAAGCATTTTGCACCACCACTCTCTTTAGTTTTATCTTTTATGTGAAGGGCTGTTTTGGTCAGGTGTTTTCCTCCCCTTTTCCCTGTGACTTTGGCAAGTGTATCCATGGTGCGAGTGAATGGTGTTACACTGATCTGTGGAGGGATGAGTCACATCTAAGTGATTGTTCTGGGACACTGCTTGGAAGGCTGAGTGGACTGGGACACTGCTTGGAAGTCTGCATGGATGGGATGCTGCTTGGAAGGCTGCATGTTATGGGATATTGCTTGGAAGGCTGCATGGTGTGGGACACTGCTTAAAAGGCTGCATGGTATGGGACACTGCTTGGAAGGCTGCATGGTATGGGACATTGCCTGGAAGGCTGCATGGTATAGGACAATGCTTGGAAGGCTGCATGGTATGGGACATTGCTTGGAAGGCTGTGTGGTGGTGGAACTACCTGGAAGGCTGCATGGTATGGGACACTGCTTGGAAGGCTGCATGGTATGGGACAATGCTTGGAAGGCTGCATAGTATGGGACATTGTTTGGAAGGCTGTGTGGTGGGGGCACTACTTGGAAGGCTGCATGGTATAGGACGCTGCTTGGAAGGCTGCATGGTATGGGATACTGCTTGGAAGGCTGCATGGTATGGGACATTGCTTGGAAGGCTGCATGCTATGGGACATTGCTTGGAAGGCTGCATGGTATGTGACACTGCTTGAAAGGCTGCATGGTATGGGACACTGCTTGGAAGGCTGCATGGTATGGGGCACTGCCTGAAAGGCTGCATGGTATGGGTCATTGCTTGGAAGGTTGCATGGTATTGGTCATTGCTTGGAAGGTTGCATGGTATGGGTCATTGCTTGGAAGGCTGCATGGTATGGGACACTGCTTAAAAGGTTGCATGGTATGGCACACTGCTTAAAAGGCTGCATGGTATGGGACACTGAGCAGTATGGGTCATTGCTTGGAAGGCTACATGGTATGGGACACTGCTTGGGAGGCAGCATGGTATGGGATACTGAGCAGTATGAGACACTGCTTGGAAGGCTGCATGGTATGGCACATTGCTTGGAAGGCTGTGTGGTATGGGACATTGCTTGGAAGGCTGCATGTTATGTGACACTGCTTGGAAGGCTGCATGGTATGGGACACTGCTTGGAAGGCTGCATTGTATGGGACACTGCTTGGAAGGCTGCATGGTATGGGTCATTGCTTGGAAGGTTGCATAGTATGGATCATTGCTTGGAAGGTTGCAATGTATGGGTCATTGCTTGGAAGGCTGTATGGTATGGGACACTGTTTGGAAGGTTGTATGGTATGGCACACTGCTTAAAAGGTTGCATGGTATGGGACACTGATCATTATGGGTCATTGCCTGGAAGGCTGCATGTTATGGGACACTGCTTGGAAGGCTACATGGTATGGGATACTGAGCAGTATGGGACACTGCATGGAAGGCTGCATGGTATGGGACATTTCTTGGGAGGCTGTGTGGTGGGAGCACTACTTGGAAGGCTGCATGGCATGGGACACTGTTTGGAAGGCTGCATGGTATGTGATACTGAGCAGTATGGGACACTGCTTGGAAGGCTGCATGGTATGGGACATTGCTTGGAAGGTTGCATGGTATGGGACACTGCTTGGAAGGCTGCATGGTATGGGTCATTGCTTGGAAGGTTGCATAGTATGGATCATTGCTTGGAAGGTTGCAATGTATGGGTCATTGCTTGGAAGGCTGTATGGTATGGGACACTGTTTGGAAGGTTGTATGGTATGGCACACTGCTTAAAAGGTTGCATGGTATGGGACACTGAGCATTATGGGTCATTGCCTGGAAGGCTGCATGTTATGGGACACTGCTTGGAAGGCTACATGGTATGGGATACTGAGCAGTATGGGACACTGCATTGAAGGCTGCATGGTATGGGACATTTCTTGGGAGGCTGTGTGGTGGGAGCACTACTTGGAAGGCTGCATGGCATGGGACACTGTTTGGAAGGCTGCATGGTATGTGATACTGAGCAGTATGGGACACTGCTTGGAAGGCTGCATGGTATGGGACATTGCTTGGAAGGTTGCATGGTATGGGACACTGCTTGGAAGGCTGCATGGTATGGGGCACTGCTTGAAAGGCTGCATGGTATGGGTCATTGCTTGGAAGGTTGCATGGTATCGGTAATTGCTTGGAAGGTTGCATGGTATGGGACATTGCTTGGAAGGCTGCATGGTATGGGACACTGCTTAGAAGGTTGTATGGTATGGCACACTGCTTAAAAGGCTGCATGGTATGGGACACTGAGCAGTATGGGTCATTGCTTGGAAGGCTGCATGGTATGGGACACTGCTTGGAAGGCTGCATGGTATGGATCATTGCTTGGAATGTTGCATGGTATGGGACACTGCTTGGAAGGTTGCATGATATGGGTCATTGCTTGGAAGGTCGCATGGTATGGGTCATTGCTTGGAAGGCTGCAAGGTATGAAACACTACTTGGAAGGCTGCATGGTATGGGACAATGCTTGGAAGGCTGCATAGTATGGGATACTGAGTAGTATGAGACACTGCTTGGATGGCTGCATGGTATGGGACATTGCTTTGAATGCTGCATGGTATGGGACATTGCTTGGAAGGCTGCATGGTATGTGACTCTGCTTGGAAGGCTGCATGGTATGGGACACTGCTTGGAAGGCTGCATTGTATGGATCATTGCTTGGAAGGTTGCATGGTATGGGGTCATTGCTTGGAAGGCTGTGTGTTGCGGGCATTACTTGGAAGGCTGATTGCTATGGGACCACTGCCAACCCCTTGGTTTATTGTAATTGTTTGATGATTTGTATTGTAATGCTGGTTTTGATTCTTCAGAGTGTTTTTCTGATTCAGTTATTCTGGTTTAATAAAGCTGTCATGGCCTGGTAAATTAATAAAGATTGGGTCACATGGCAAAAAGTGTGTGGTTATTGAATTTGGAAATGGTTCAAGTACAATATACTGTAGTATAAATAATTAACACGATAAGACTCATTTATGGCAGAATTTGTTTACAGATTTTTATGACCTACATATTGTGATCTTTCTACTCTGATTTTAAATAGCTGAAATCACTGAAAGATTACACACACAGGCTTTCTTTGCTTCATTCAATGATGAAGATAAAAGCAAAAATGCTTGCTAAAAGTGTTATTGACTGTGTAGTCTTTCTCTAAACTCACACCTTAAAGTTTCTGGCCCAGTGTTACAATGATCAGTGCCTTTGGATAAAGAAAAACTGAATGGATATTTGTTGTTTGTAAATTTGCTCTTACCCTTATAGTACATTTGTCTATACAAGTACACATCAACAAGCAGGAATCGTTCATTGATGCTCTGTCAGACATCAGATTTTCTAACTTCCACATGCTTATCTCATCTTCTTTTAAACTGTCCCAGCTTTCTTTTATCTTGGTGTCATTTAACAGGCCATTTCAGATCCTTGTGTATTTCCCATTATACCAGTTATTTGTCCTATAAATAATATTTAATATTTTCTGCACACTCTGTTCTCCATACTTTAGTCATTTAGTCCTATATAGCTGAATAAATAATAAAGAACATGTATACTATGTTTAGATTACCTGCTACATCTATATTGCAATATATATTGTCAAAATATCTGGAACCTTTCATTTCCCTTACCATGCGTTTGTGAGTTCTTTGTGATCGAATATTGAATACAATTTTTTCTCTTATACTCTGTTTTACATGACATAATATTCTAATTTGTTCTACACAGAAATATTGAAACACTCCAGCTTCTTGATTTCATCTTACTTAACTTTGATCCAACTGTGTTATAAGACATGTTTTAAATACTGTCTGTGTAGGCACTGCATTTTAGTCTTGTGTTCCCTTGCACACCACAATTATTAGCTGTTGTAGTTTCTTATGTCTAGTAAGTTTCTTTTTAAACTTTTAGGAACATAGTTTCCACTTTGGGCGGCCACAGTGGTGCAACAGTTAGCATTGCTGCCTCACAGCAAGAGGTTCTCTGGTTCGATTCTCGGCTGGAGTGCCTTCTGTGTGGAGTCTGCATGTCCACTCTGTGGTCGCGTGGGTTTCCTCCGGGTGCTCTGGTTTCCTCCCACATCCCAAAGACATGCAGTAGGTGAATTGGACACTCTAAATTGGCCCTAGGTGTGAGTGTGTGCATGTGTGTGCCTTCTGTGGAAGGTTGGGCTGGCAACTCGACACCGTAAAACTCCACTGCCAATCATGAGTGGACAGATGATCTGCTGTGGCGATCTCTAACCGGGAAAAAGCCAGAAGAAGAAGGAACATAGTTTCCACTTTGTTCCTGGTGAGGTTATGTTTTATTTTATAGAATGGTACATGATCATTCTACTGTTGGGTATGACAACCCTGTGTTTCTATAAGTTAGGCAAACAGTCCACTTATGCTGTGCTGATGAGGCCATATGAAGGCTGAAACATGCATGTCCACAGCTAGGGGGGTTGGCTTTATTGGCATTAATTTGTCCATAACAGACTTTGGGCGGCCACAGTGGTGCAACAGTTAGCATTGCTGCCTCACAGCAAGAGGTTCTCTGGTTCGATTCTCGGCTGGAGTGCCTTCTGTGTGGAGTCTGCATGTCCTCTCTGTGGTCGCGTGGGTTTCCTCCGGGTGCTCTGGTTTCCTCCCACATCCCAAAGACATGCAGTAGGTGAATTGGACACTCTAAATTGGCCCTAGGTGTGAGTGTGTGCATGTGTGTGCCTTCTGTGGAAGGTTGGGCTGGCAACTCGACACCGTAAAACTCCACTGCCAATCATGAGTGGACAGATGATCTGCTGTGGCGATCTCTAACCGGGAAAAAGCCAGAAGAAGAAGGAACATAGTTTCCACTTTGTTCCTGGTGAGGTTATGTTTTATTTTATAGAATGGTACATGATCATTCTACTGTTGGGTATGACAACCCTGTGTTTCTATAAGTTAGGCAAACAGTCCACTTATGCTGTGCTGATGAGGCCATATGAAGGCTGAAACATGCATGTCCACAGCTAGGGGGGTTGGCTTTATTGGCATTAATTTGTCCATAACAGACTTAAAAAGAAAAAAGTCATGGACATTTAGAATTGCCATAAAGGTGAAACACATGATGGCCTTAAGGGGTAATTTGCATATATCCCATATGCCTCTAATATAAGAAGTTTAAGGAATCACACAGTAGAAACTCTAGCTTGGCTAGATTTTTTTGCAGTTTTTACTGACTGGTTTGTTTGTGTGACCCTTTTACTCATTATTTTAGTTTGTTAGTTGGGATATTATGCGGACACCCTAATGGTTATGGGCATCAGCTGTTTATGACAATTCTGTGTTTCTAAAGGTTAGCCAAACTGTCCACTTATGTTCTGCTGATGAGGTCATAAGAAAGCTCAATGCATGTCCAGCTAGTGGGGTTAGTGTTTATTGGTCAGAACTTGTTCATAACAGACTTAAAAAGAAAAACATCCTGGGCATTCAGAACTACCAGATAGCTAAAGCACCTGATGTCTTTAAGGGGTTATTTGCATATATACCATGCGCCTATACTACAACAGGTTTAAGGATTCACACAGTGGAAACTCTAGCTTGGTCAGATTTTTCTTGTAGTTTTTAAAGAATAGTACTATAAGGATATTCTATAATAGTGTTTTTATCCAGTGAGCAACTAAATAAAAAGCATTAAATGAACTTTAAGTGCAAAGAGTTTGCATATGTAGAAAATACAATGAAGTCCAAGCCTGCCATGGATACAGAATACAGTCAACAGCAAAACGGAAACAAGAAGGCATTCACATGAATATCTGCATGGGCTGATGAAGTGCTGCACTTACTAAAGACGAAAGCAAGAAGGAGCAATAAACCTTTCTGGCAGGAGAAAGGTTAAGTTGATATTTATGAAAAGAAGAATAAGAATGATCCCAAGGGATTGACAGCACTTATAAGTGCAACCACAGTAGAACAATGTTTACACTCTGTACAGGAATGAAGGAAAAGTAGGAAGGAAACTCAAAATCTGGGACTGGAAAAAAGGAGCTTGTGAACCACAGAAATGGACTAGATGTGTTTATTTTTTTTCATTTATATATCCATGCAGGATAATTAGGGATGCTGCTGCTTAGGATGGAGCAGACTAAAGTGTTTTACTGAGAGGGTAAGTTAGCAACACTGAGGGTAAGCAAAGCCAATACAATGAATGGGACTTAACCAAGGGTGCTATAGTGAAGTAATTATTAACTGAAATGATGGTAACCTAATGTGCATAGTGCTCCATTCACCAGACAGGTCCTATAAGAAGCATCAGAATACTGTGCACAGTACAGCTTTTAAAATGGGCTCAGGTGAGGGTCAAGAGGATTACTGACCAGACCAGCAGTCAAATTTGTATTTATTTGTTTATTTATTTAATTAATTTATTTATTTCTCTTTATTGGCTGGGATAGTCCAACTGAGCAAAGCCAATTTTCAGTGGAGGCCTAGGAGAAAAGCTCCATAAACTCCATCAGAAGTCTAACTGCATTTACATTATACATTTAGTTTCAGAGATACAGTTGTTGCATAACAGAACTACAGAAACTACTGTTTACATTGATAAACTGATGTTTTTATAACAGAAAATAGTATTAACTATATATATATATATATATATATATATATATATATATATATATATATATATTATAAGAGTACGAGGTGCATATTTCACTAGAAATTAGATGGTTTAGACACATTATGAAGACACAAAACCTTAACAATGACTCATATACCTTGCATTACTGTATCCTGTGAAATTAGGATACACCTGTTTGTATAGATGAAGAAAGAGGTTAGGTATCATGAGGAAAGGTAAGATCTAGAACATGCTGGTAGAGATATGGGTTTTGTGTATCCAGAGAGAGGTCCAAGCTTTCCAAGATTATAGGTAGAACAGCATGATAGCATTAGTCTCAGAAAGCAGAAAAACTAGATGAGAGAAGAAAGTTAATACAGCAAAGGAGAGAGCACGATGAAAGATGAGTAACAAGAAACACGAATATGAGATGAGAGAGAAACTCAACCTGATGAAGAGCACGGATATGAGATGAGAGAGAAACTCAACCTGGTGAAGTGGGAGAGCATGACCGACTTTATTACAAGAATCAGGGACAAAGTCAAATTTAAATAAAGACAATGACCGTAAATTAGACACTGTGTTTAAGTTTTTCCTATTCACTAGCAAAGTCAATAGAATAAAAGGATTTACATTAGCATGCATTATCTGAAAAACTAAGAAGTCTGGAACACTAATATCACCGAATATTATAGCAGCTAAGTACTAGGGGCAGTTAGCTGACCATCCTAAACAAGTGCCAGTGGCAAACACTATGGAGACTGCAGCCCGTACAACGAGAGATTTGTGCAGGTTAATGGAATAACCAAAGACATGGCAGCAAAGGCACTGTTAAAAAGTGGGCTTTAAAATCTTACTGTGTATAACAAGTTAGGAAAGCTATGTGAGTACTACATAAAACAAAAAAAGTGAACCAGAAGGGGCAAAATATGTAACAAAAAGTTTGGAGGGTGCTAAAGAGAAGTTAATGCTTGCAAAGACAGCTCACCTCTGAGAGTAAATAGATGAACTTGCCACTTTACAAGGTATACATGAGAAATGGTTTATAGTTCACAGTGTATGTCTAGGGGGCATTCTTAAACCTGGATATTAAACTCCTTCACTGGATACAGAGCAGAGATGTACAGCATTTAAGAGTTAGAAGCCTTGTAGAACAAAGCTAAAATCAAGAATTAGATTTATTCAGAGTGAAGATCAGCAGGGTTGAAAAACATTAGAATTACCAAATCAGTACCTCAGATTATTTGATAGCTGTAAAGTTTAAACCATTTTATTAAACAGCAAAGGTTCAGTAGAAATTACAAACATCTTCAGTTTTGGAATTATTCCCTTCAAGGCAGTAATGCACACAGACAATATATTTTTATAGGTGAAATACTCAACTAACTGAACTGAGATTACAGACAAGAAAATCTGATACTATTATCAGTCACAATGAAAAAAAAACAATTCTAGAGCAAAGCCTGTCTACATAAAAGCAACAAATATATTGTGGTAAACATTTGTTTTATTGGGTGCATGGGTTCATAGGTAAATGCTAGTGTAATGACTACTGGGGGTTTTATAAGTCTCATCATGCATTCCAAATGTACCCCACAAGTTTATTTAGTCTTAGAGGTTATATTAAAGGGTATATGTAAGCTAGGATATGATTTTCAGACTGTCTCTGTTTATTTGAACTATACCTGCTAGACATGGGGATGAATTCCCAATTTCCCATCCAGTGGATCCAGTTACACTTGAATAGCATTAGGGAAGAACTGAGCTTCACATGGAATGGTCTGTTTCATAGGACAGGAATTCTCTGACCCTCCAGGATGTACCTATTTTTGTTACAGGCAATGCTTAAGTCTGTAGATCAGGTAGTTCTGATGCTATTCATTTTGCAAGCAGGAACCAGGGATACCTTGTTTGCCAGTCACAGATCACCTTTCAACAGTCTGTAGGAATCCCATCCTAGAGATGGGTTTGCATAGGACATGCTGTTTGCACCGTCTTATTTTTGTGAGAAACCTTTGTGGACATTCCATTTGCTGCACATCTGTTCAGATTCATCCTGAATGGGGGTGTTGTACGATACAAGGGGTTTGATGAGGGTTGAATATAGAAAAACAATGACCTCCTTGGACTTATATTCCATGCTTTTGCTTATAAGTGGAACAACATAGAATGATTCCCTGACTACCTTAGTCACATGATGTTCAAAAGCCAGGTTATTATCCACATATGCCTCCCCCTAACCACAGGGTCCATTCTTAGGGGTGTGTTTTCAATGAGACAGTTTTCTAGGGTGGTTGACGTCTTGAAGGATTTTATCATGCATTTCTTGGCAATGAGGTTTGAGCTGTGGCTGTGACACCAGTCATTTGTCTGTGCTCTTCTTTCCTATAGGATTACTGTTAGGGGGAGGGGGATTTTATGATTGTTCCTGGTCTGCAGAAGTCAGCAAAGCTGGTCAGCCAGAGGCCTTTAACATTGACTTTCACTTCCAAGAAGTAAAGGCCAAAAAGGAGCAGGCCCAACACAGATCCCTGAGGGAAATTGTAGATGACTGGCTTCTTTGTAGGGGTGGTCTCTCCAGTTCTAACTTTCTGGGTTTTTGTCTCAACGTCTGCAAGCTATTCAGCGCATAACATAGGGGTTACTGCCTAACTCCATGAGTTTGTTAACTATGCCCAAATCAGGTATTGCATCAAATGCCTTAGACAGGTCAAGGTAGGCAGTACACATAGTTTTTTCCTCATCCATTGTCTGACTAGACATGATCTGCCTTTAATGAAGCCAGGCTGGGTTGGACCCAGTGTCTAAAGGTTCCCTATGTCATAATTAGTCATATCCATGATAATTCTTTCAATGGCTTTTCATATGAGACTAGTCAACCATATGGGTCTGTTGATGGATTTCCCATGTGCATAGGGATGACCACTGCAGTCCTCAATTCACATGGCACAAAGGCTGTCTAGAGGCTATGGTTAAACAGTGGCTCCAGGGGTCCAGCTAGATCATACTTCAGACTATTTTGAAGACATCCTTACATTATTATCACAGCCTAGTGATGTATTGTTCATAGCCTTAGTGAGCACATTTAGGACCTGCTCCCTAGTGATAGTTGGGAGATTATGTTTGCTGGTATTATTGGGGGGGGGGTGAACGGGGGGGGGGGTAAGGCAGGTAAAATTGGAGTTAAATACATCAGGCAGCAGATTTGCTATATCTTTTGGCTCCTTATCCCTTTACTCTGTTTTCTACTGACTATTAAAGGGTGATATGTACCTAACTTTCAAGGCACTCACAAATCCAGACCTGATGAAGCTGCTACACATCCACAAGGCAAACAACATGATGATCACCCAACCTAGGGATCTAAACTTAGGCAGAGACGCAAACAAAACATGCTGTTGAGATAAATATGTGTCTCAGAGATTACCTCTTATTTGAAGCAGGCTTTCTGCTTACATTAGGCAGAGCACTTTCCTGACACTCATCAAATGCAATTTGGATCAATGGATGGAGAATCGCAAATTCACGTATGGGGTAGTGTATATGTGCATATGGATAGGGACGATCTGTAAAATACTCAAGGCATAGGCACATACCTATGCCATCCTATTACTGCTAGGGACTATATAAAAGGCAAAACTGGGCTATACTGGCTAGGTTTGTAAAGACCCTTAAGCCATTAGCCTAGCAATCTCCTATGAATCTAGGAATGTAAATGGCTGCATTAACAATTAGATCTGTGCAGTTTTGTGTACTGCCTTGTGGTTATCCTTGACCTGGGGGGCTACCTTTACCTCAAAATCGGTTTTGGTAGACTTCATTTACCATCTTAGTTGTTTGTTTAGCCTGATGAGATAGTGTGTATCATGATGGGCAGTGCACTTTCTATTGAGATAGTTCTGGGCTTGTTTCTGATTGGCACAGCTGTCTCCATGCATCTATT
>NC_056730.1:346355238-346420238 GCF_019279795.1 Protopterus annectens | reverse complement strand
AAACAGGTGTATATTTTAGTGTGTGTGTGTGATAAACAATCATTTTCAAGTACTTTAAGCACAAATTATGAAACACAATTATGAAAATTATTGCAGTTTGTGAATGTACAAAAACACTCATAATTACAGATAAAGACACCACACCCTCACTCAAAGAAATGATTAATTATTTTGTGGGCATTACTAATGGAATGCAAAAGATGCACAAAATGAAAATGTTTTACTGCAACACCAGACGATATTGAAGATTTAGTTAATCAAGTTTAAAGAAAAACTTTCACCAGATTTTTATGTCCTGGTATGTCCCATGCGTCAATATACTGGTGAGAGTTAGCAATGCTTAGCACTTTGGTTATAGCTGGCACCCCAAAGGAGATTACTAAAATTCATAGGTTCATAGGTGTGTACTAGGCTAATGGTTCTGGAGCCTTTACAAGCCTAGCCCATAGGATTACCCTGGCATCATAGCACCCAACCTTAGTTCCCAGTGCCTCTGTCGCGTAAACACACTGGAGTGACCCATGGGGTGAATTTTCTATTTCCCATCTACTCATCAAGATTTCTCTTGAAGAGGACCAGTGAGGTGCTCTGCTAGACATGTATGGGAAGTCTATTCCATAGCATGGGCAGTCTCTGGGTTATGAACCTGTCCCTCCAACATGTTCTGTTGATTGTGGTAATGAGGTTGAGGTCTCTGGAGTGTGTGGTGCGGAGGGATTGGCATTTGTTTAGATGTAGCATTTCTAACAGAGCTGGGTCAGATATGGCTTTGTAAGTCAAGCAGAGATTGCCTCTAAGTAGGCAATATGAGACAGAGAATAGTTAAAGTTTTTTAGTCTGTGCATATAGGACAAATGTTTAAGGCCTAGGATCCTCTTTGTGAGGTACTTTTGCGGCCTCTCCAGTTGTTGCAGGTGTTTAGTTAGGTACATGCCAAATGGGGCATTGTATTCAATGATTGGCCTAATGAGGGAAGAGTAGAGGGAGACAATGACCTCTTTCTTCCTGAATGCAAAAACATTAGTAATGTGATGTGCCACATAGAAGGACTTTCTGTCTGCTGTGGCAATGTGGTGGTCAAAAGAGAGGTTGCTGTCAGCCTATGTTCCCAGATCTCTTATAATGCTTTCTGTGTTCAGTTGACTATCATCGATGTTGTAATTCACGTGAACTGGATTTTTCCCATAGGGGATGACGACATATATTTTGGCATTGAGCTTATGGCCATGGTTCTGACACCAGTTGGTCTCAGTGAGGCCTTTCTGTAGGATTTTAACATCACTTGGGGAGTTAATAATTGCTCCCTACTTGCAATCATCTGCAGACTTTGTCAGCCAGAGTCCTTTCGTGTTGACCTGGACTTCAGAGAAGTAGATACCAAACAGGAGAGAACCCAGGACCGAACCCTGTGGGAGTCCACTTGTGACTGGTCTGCAGTCTGACTTGTAGTAGCTACTTTCATACTGTGGGTTCTACCTGTGAGCCAGTTTGCAACCCACCTAGCAATATAGGGGTTGATGCCTAGCTTAGTGAGTTTTTCTATGACCCCTGAGTGGGGAATGGTATTAAACGCCTTGGCCAGATCAAGGTAGGCTGCATGAACCACCTTGCCTTCATCCACAGCTCTGGTGACTGACTCAAAGAAGCTGACCAAGTTGAGCAGGCATGACCTACCCTTCACAAAACCAACTTGTGTGGGATCCAGATGTTGAAGATTCCCTATATCCTTCTTTACTACGTCCATGATGATGCATTTCATAGCTTTGCATATCAGACTCATCAGGTTAATGGGCCGATAGTTCCCAGGGTCTGTAGTCACTCCTCCTATGTGTAGAGGGATGACTGTAGCAGTGTGCCATTCGATAGGGACAAAGCCTGAGGTGAGGCTGTGGTTGAACAGGGCACACAGGTGAGGTGCCAGTTCACTTTGTAGTTCATGTAGTACACAACCAGGGATATTGTCAGGTCCCATAGAAGCTGTATTCTTGACCTTGGATAGTGCTGTTTTAACCTGTGCAGCAGTAATACTGGGTGCCTCACAATCTACTGGTATTGTGACTGGTCCTTTGGGGGGGGGGGCAGAGGGGTAAACTTGGCACTGAATCTGTCGGCCAGTATACTGGCAATATCTGTTGGCTCGGTATAGGATGTACCATTGTACAGTAGCTCAGAGCAAATCTGGGTATTGCCGTGGAGATTCTTTACATAGCTATAGAAGGCCTTGTGGTTGTCTTTACTATCTGCTGCAATTCTGTTTTCATAGCTAGCTTTAGAGGATTTGATGAGGGATCTCAACTTTTTGTTGAGGCTGATAAGGGAGTTTTTCTAGTCTTGGGACTTCACCTTATTCCACATCAGTTTCCTCCTTCTGTTGTAGAGTTTGTTTATGGCAGGGGACAAACAGACTGGTTCCTTTTTTTGGAGGAGAGCGTCTTGTTTCTGTTGGGTATGGCAAGATCCATGCATATGTGTTTGTACACTGCATCGGTGTATGATTCGGCAGTCATGCAACTGATCTCCATTTGCATGGGTGCCGTGAAGTTAGCCACCTCTGTTTTTAGGAGCCCAAAGTTAGCTTTGGAGAAGTTTTTCATGGTGGTTACCTTTGCCGGGGGTGGGGGTGGGAGGTGTGGATTTCCAAGGTGATTAGTTTGTGGTTGGATCTAACCAGGGAAGAGTTTATTATTGGTGTAGAGCAATGGTCTTCTATGTTAGTAATGACCAGCTCAAGGATGTTGCTACCTCTAGTGGGTGTAAGAATGAGCTGGTCCAGGGCATTGGAATTAATGAATTCCAGGAAACTTTGGGCAATTGTATTGGTACATGAGTAGTTTTCCCAGTTACTGGAGGGGTAGTTGAAGTCACCCAGTATGAGAGTGTTAGGTTGGACCCTAATATTCTCCAGGGTACTTAGAAATGTGAAGTGTGAGTCTAAGTATTCCATTCATACAGAAAACTGATTATTGACTAAAAATTGACTTGTTGCAGCAAATGTTTAAGTCTTAATTCATCATTCGCTTTAGGCACCAGAAAATGTATTGCTTGAATGGGTCCCCAGTACATATGGCACTTATAAAACATACTCTACAGTCAATTACAGAAAATAATGCTGTAAGAACTGCAAGAAAAATCAATCCTGTAATGGAGGCTCATGGGAAGAAATGAATCCTTAAAGTAAATCAAGTGGTACAGCTACATGTCTTTTAAATATCCATGACTTTTTTTAATTCTTTATGGATACATTCAAGCCAATAAAGACAAACCCCATTAAATAATAACATATATGTTTCAGCCTTTTTATTGACCTCATCAGTACAGCATAAGTTGATAGCTTTGCTATATTTCATAAACACCAGGTCTCTAAACCCATCTGATGCCCATAAAGATTAAGGTGTCTGCAAAATATCCCAACTAACATCTGAACCGAAGGTTGAAAAGGTCACACAGACAAAACATTCAGTAAAAACTGCAATAAAAACCCAGCCAAGTTAGTATTTTCACTGCATGATACCTTAAATCTCCTGTAATGGATGGCCATAGGATATATGCAACTAACCCCTTAAGGACATCAAGTGTTTCAGCTACATGGCTTCTAAGTGTCCATGACTTTTTTTTTTCTACATCTTTATGGTTACATTCAGACCAATAAAGCCAAACCCCACTAGATGTGGACATGTATGCATATATTAGCTTTTTTATTGACCTCATCTGCACAGCATAAGTGGATAGTTTGACTATACTTCAGAAACCTAGGGTCTTTGAACCCAGCTAAAGCCCAAAAAGATTAAGGATCCAGCAAAATATTCCAACTAACATTGAAACCAAAGGGTAAAAAGGTCAAGCAGGCTTGATGGCCTTAAGGGGCCAATTCATACCTCTCAACTGTCTAGATATTCTCAGAATGTCCAGATTTTTGCCTCATATTTTTGGTCTGTTAATCATAAAATGTTGGTTTTCTAACAAATTATTGGCAAAATTTTGAGGACTGAAGTAAAAAAATAATTATAGAGATTCAATTTTCAGACTTCATACTCTTCAGAAAATTAATTCTAATGTAAAACATGTTATTCCATTAGCTTTCTAAGTTTGTAACAGCAATTCTTAAAAATTGTCCCACTATTATTTATGGTTTTGTCCAGATTTCTTGATCTAAGAGGTTGAGAAGTATCGGTCATTTGCATATATCCCATGGGCCTCCATTACAGGAGGTTTAAGGTATCGCACAGGTGAAATTCTTTACTTGGCCTGGTTTTTCTTGCAGTTTTTACTGAATGATTTGTCTATGTGATCTTTTTACCTTTTGGTTTGGATTTTTATTTTCTATAAATAATACTACAAGTATTCTGAAAAATGCCTGCGGCATTTCCATTGCTGTGTTTCTAATGAATGTCTGGTTTTAGTTATATATAATTTGTGGATTAAAAAAAATCACTTTTCTGAGCTAATAACTGAAGAAATGAGTTTTATGATTTCAGTATTTCTTTTGTAGGTCTCCTGACTAATAGGGCAAATGTGAACAAATGCTGTTCTCCTTTAAAATTGTTTCTGTGAAGGAGAAGCCTGCACTGCCTCTATTGGGTCTGCTCTTCAACTACACCACTACCTTTATCTACTAACTGAGGTCAACATACCTTAGATAAAAGGGAATATCCCAAGACGCAGTGGTTTTGGGCTTAGTATATGTAAGCCCCGACTTTCACATATTCAGTCTCTCTATTAAGAGGCTCCCAGCTATGAGTCTTAGAATGCAAAACTGTAGGCTATGGCAGTAAATAGAATTTCTATAGTTATATGACTCTGCCACTTAGGGAATACAGGTTTGTTAGTTCTGACAGGTAGCCCCAGAATTCATTAAGTATCCAAAAAGTCTAATACCACACCTGTAAACTGAGGAATGTTTATTTATTTATAGTTTAGTAAGTCAAACATGGTAATGATTCCATCTATAACAATGACATTTACAGAGCAAGTGCTAGAGACAATACTGACTGGAGAACATTAGAGTCATACCCTGGGATTCAGTAAAGTCATTCAGTCTTCATACAAAGCTTACAAGGAGGTTATGTATGTAAGTAGTGATGAGCAGTCAGCAGCAGCACTAATAACATATTCATGTTGTGCTCCACATTTAAATGTAAATAAGAGTGGTTTTGTGGCTGGCAACAGTGTCACTGGCCAGGAAACCATGTAAACAACAAGGATAGCAAACCTGGTTACCTCAGAGAACAGTAGGTTAGTGGGATTGTGTGGAATACCACAGTAACTACCAGGGCTTGACATATAGTTATGTATGTGTTCCAAACACAGTATAAGATAGTGTATACAGTGCACAGTATTATGAACTCCCTTTCCAGGCATTCTGTGCAGAAGGTGTGTAAATGATCTGTAAGGGTGCACGTACTGCCATGTAAAATAAACTCTCAGGGGAAGTCTGTGTATTGAATTGGGACACACAGATGAACTGCAGGAATGGACACAGGGAAAGAGGACAGGTGAAACAACTTAATCTACAGCAGATGAGAGGATGTCAATGGAAGACAGTTGTAGCAGCAACACCAATCATGTAGCAATATGGTACAGTAGGGACTTTATTTTTGTTGTTGTGTCTTTTAGCTTTTCCCAGTTAGGGGTCGCCACAGTGGAACTCTGGTCCGCTAATGATTGGCAGTAGATTTTTACATGCCGAGTTGCCAGCCCTGATGCACAACCTTCAACAAAGGTACACCCATTCACGCACGTCTCCACACAGAAGACACTTTAGCTGAGAATCGAACAGCACAACGTCTTACTATGAGGCGACAATGCTACCGCAGCACACAGTAGGGACCACATAGTGAAAATGTATATTATGTGACTGTCACACAAGGTGACATAATGATGGGGAAGATGTCATTGTGAGATAAGCATGTTTACATGAACAATGCAGAGGACATCTATTAGAGATGTTATATACAACTGGGGTTGGGTGCATATTGTAAAGGTGTGCAAGGAGATTTGCCTGTATATGAGGAGTGTAATCTCAACAGAGGCCTCCAACAAGTGGGACACAGATAAAGGCTCATGGACAACAGTAAAAGAAGCATGCACAATCATGGACAATATCAGAAAAATACCAACAGTAATTTCATGTCTCTGACACAACATATGTGATTCTGAGTAATCAGAGATGGTTCTGCTCCAACACACTTGTACAACTATTATGACATGTCTGTACCCTATGAGGGTAATCACGCGTACCATCCTGACCATCCTGCTGAAGGTGTTAGGAGGGACACTGCTATACCTGTATGTGACATTATTATAAATACAGGCTAGTTGCCTAGTGTACATGACATATCTATATATATATATATATATATATATATATATATATATATATATATATGTATATATACAAACACACACACACACACACACACACACATGCACACACACACACACACACACATGTAGCACAGTTCACACTGTAACAGATGTTACCCTTGCCACCCATGTTGTCAAACAACTATGTATGTACTGTGTGCATCACCTAAACAGGTATCACACATGCATCTGGTGTAACACCTTGATAGGGGCTCTGCAGCATCAGAGAGTAATGTTTATGCAACCAAAAGAATACTTATGTATGGCCAAAAATGATATGTGACAGTCCACTGTGGCAAAGGGTTTAAACTTCAGTTTCACATCATTGGAAGATGTGTAGGGAGATACATGAAGAATAATGCATTGTACTCAGTTACTGGTGTGACGAAGGCTGTGATCTGTGGAGGTATTTTGGCCTTTGATGTGGATGTCCTTCACATATGCAGTAGTTGTGTTACATACAAGGGAGTAGTCAGCACTGTGGTCACATGCTGGTGGATGTTCCACATACCATCTATCCCAGGATACAGGTCACATAGATGTCCGTCTGGTTATAGGGTTTGATGTCTACATTATCCTTGGGTTGAGCATTTGTTTTATGATGTAACAAATCCCACCATGTTTTTGTTTCATCACAGGTTTTGTCATGGCTTTGGCAGCAGTCTTTGGTGTCAGTTGATATTGTCAGTATTATACTAATTTCACAGTTGGAGTCAATGACTGCAAACAATCTGTAGTCCTTCAGACAGCTGTTTGGATACAGGATGTGTATGTCATTCATAACATCTGTGACTTAAATAATGGCTAGGAAAGGGCCTAGCAGACAGCCCTGATGTATGGACCTGATCACTGGACTTGAGATATAGGTAACTTCACACATTTCTACATATTTAGATTCCATGTATATGATCCTCTGGTCTACCCACTTGGTGATATAGGTGTTTATGGCCACATCTGACAGTACTGAGTGAACACCTCTTGTGGATTTGTGTCAAGTGCCTTGGTCTTGTCAAGTTCAAAAGGATGATAGTGTTGTCATGATGCATGCCCTTGATGACCCCTTTGAGGACATCTAACAGATGTAACAGACATGATGTAGCATTAACATCTCACCCAGGTCTGTTGCACACCACTGAGATATTACTAGAGTCCATTTAGAAAAGGTCCATGATTACATGCTTGTCTACCTCACAGATGAGCAGAGTTGGGATGTGTCTATACATGCATGCATCTGGTACGTCCCCCCAACTCAGATGGATGCATGTTGATATACATCCTTCTATGGGCACACAGTCTGTGTGGAGGGTGTGTTGAAGTATGTATTCAAACATGTCCATTTGGTGTATATTCTGAGTGACACTATAGGCAGTCTGTCATGTTGTCACAGCCCATTGATTCTGTGTGATAGGCCTGGATGAAGGTAAGACAGTGCATACTGCCTATCTTGATCTGGCCTAGGGTTTGGACACAATCCCCCACGCAGGTATCATTGAGATAGTCTCCCAACTGGGGGCAAACCCTTACATCACTAGATGGGTAACCAATTGGCTCACAGACAGAACACATACTGTGAAAGTTGGTGAATCAACCTGTACCAGTAGAGCTGTCAGAATTGGCATGCCCCAGGCATCTGCACTTGTTTGGAATCTATTTCTCAACAGTTCAGGCTAAAGTACATGGCCTTTGGCTTACTGTGTTTGCTGATTCTTGCATATTGAGTGCAATCATCGAGTCCACCAATGATGATAACATACTACAAAAGGGGCTAACACAGTCAAATGATTGGTGACCAAGCCAGACAGTCTACACATAAATTCAAAAATGTGTCTTTAGTTTGTCCTACTGCAAAGTGGAATTCCCTGCTAATTACAGCATTGACAACACTCTCGCTATGCTGAAACCCATTGACGCAAGACCTAGAAACACACACAGATAACAATCTGAACTTCGACCACCAAGTGTTTACAGTGGTATGGGAAGGTCATGTTGTGCACATCGTAAGTCATGACATCTTATTCAGATCTGAGGATTATATAGCAGCATTGTATTCAAACATTATCAGAACACTAAAAGAGTATAATGCTCCTGTTTGCATGTATTTCATGAGACGCATGCAGCAGCTAGAGAGACCACAAGGGTTTCTCAACAAAAAAACACAGGGCCTACAAACCATGCCATGCTATATGTGGATAGACTGAAAGCCATGTCACTGTAATCTGTATCATGTAGGATGAGATGACTTCTGCTTGGCTTCCAGGCCAGTTTCTGACCCTGCCCTGGTGGGAATAGTGCACATCCACAAATCAGATATAGGTGATGACATCAGCACTGTCTGCTGAGAAGAATATGGTAAAAGCAGTACCCAACACGCTGGTGAAAAGGCTCTCTCTAACGTCAAGCAAGTGCACACACACACACACACACACACACACACACACACACACACACCAGGTGACTTTGGTGAGAACAGAACCCAAAACTATCTAAGTACACAGACTAGAGAACTCTGTATTTAAGGCAAGCAGCACAGCTCAAGTCTGACTTGAAGTGTCTCAGACAACACTTTCCTGGTGATATCAGTAGTGTCTGCTGAGGAGAATATGATAATAGAAGTGTCTCACATGCTGGGGTAAAAGGCTCTCTCTAATGTCAAGCAAGTAGACAAACACACACACACACACACATACACACACACACACACACACACACACACACACACACACACACACACACACACACACACATGCATGCCAGTTGACTGCAGTGAAAACAGAATCCTCTACCTATTTAAATACACAGACTACAGAACTCCGTACTTGACACACAACCACAGCACAAGTCTGACTTTTACAATGATGCAGGACAATGTATAGTGGATGACATAAGTACTGGATGTTGGAGAGAAGATGTTGGGAGACCTGCATGAAATGGATGTGTAGGCATGTGCAACACTCAAAATAGTGTCAATCCATGGGATTGGAGTGGAAATTGTAGGATACACACTTATACTCTTCTGGGTAGATACACACACACACACACATGCATACACACACATGCACACACAGTTGAATGCAGTGAGAACAGAGCCCATTACCTATCTAAGTACACAGACTACACTAATTTTTTTTTGCAAGTGATAAGGCACAAGTCTGACTTATACAAGGTTGCAGGACAACTTATAGTGGATGACATCAACACTGGATGTTGAAGCAAATATGTTGGGAGGAATACATAGGTTCATAGATTCATAGGTTCATATAGTAGGCTACTAGGCTAATGGCCCTGGGGCCTTTACAAGTCTAGCCATGTAAAAACTGAAGTACCCTTATTGACCATAGTAAGATGGTCATTGTTGGCAGAGCTATTTTATGATCAGCACCAACTGCTGCAATTCATGAGGACAAAGGTGTCAATCCTGACGTGAATTAACAGTCATTTATCCTGTTGTTAAGGCTTTGCTTGAATAGGGTCATTAAGGAGCTCTGCTTCACATGGAGTGAGAGCATATTCCAGAGCAGGAGCAATCACTGGGAGATATATCTGTCTCTCCAGCATTTTCTGTTTATGTCACAGACTAGGTTGCGATCCCTGGAGTGAGTTATTCCTGTCCCATTTGATTTGCAGATGTGCAGAATTTCCATTAAGGCAAGGTTTTAAACTGCTCTATTGGCCAGGCACAGGTCATATCTCAGCAGCCTGTATGATACTGAGTACAGTGACAGGACATTTAGTCTTTCTATGTATGTCATGTTTTGGAAGCCCTGGATTCTTATTGTAAGAAACCTCTATGGTCTCTCCAGTTGTTGCAGGTATCTGGTGAGGTACATAGAGAAGACAACAATGTACTCAATTAGTTGTCTGATAAGGGTTGAGTACAGCAGAACTATGACCTCCCTGGTCTTGGATGCGATGCCCTTATTCATGAGGTGTGCAATGTAGAATGCTATTCTTACACTATGGACACATGGTGATTGAAGTTTAAATCACTGTCAACCTGTGATCACAAGTCTTGCACCACTGAGTTTGTGCTTAGAGGAATCCTATCTATATCATAATTAGAAGGGGATACTTCTTTGCCAAAGGGGACAGTGATGCATTTTTTTTATTAATTATCAGTCCATAAGTTTGGCATCAATCATTTGTCTGTGTCAGCCCTTTCTGTAATATGTTAACATGTTTGGGGAATGCTATATGACTGAGCTCAGTTTACAGTCATCTGTGAACTTGGTAAGCCACAGGCCATCTACCTTTGCCTGGACTTCAAAGAAGAAGCTCCTAAACAGTACAGGGCCCAGCACAGATCCTTGTGGTACTCCAGTAGTTACTGGTCTGCTGGTGGAGGTAGAATCTTCAGCTTTGAAAGTTTATATTCTGTCGGTGGTCCAGTTGGCTACCCATTTAGTAATGTATGCTTTAATCCCCAGATGGGATACCTGAATGGGGGATTGTGTCAAAGGCCTTGGGTGAATCAAGATAGGCAGTATGTACTGTTTTCCCTCATCCAGGGCTTTGGTGACATTCTCAAAG
Organism: Protopterus annectens; assembly: GCF_019279795.1. NCBI lineage: Eukaryota > Metazoa > Chordata > Ceratodontiformes > Protopteridae > Protopterus > Protopterus annectens. The sequence goes on along the minus strand of NC_056730.1, from coordinate 346,409,348 downwards.
AAGTCCACTAGGTTTAATTAGCAAGCTCTACTCTTGATGAAACCAAAATGGGTCAGGTCAAGATTTTGAAGGTCGCTTATGTCCTTATGGATAAGGTCCATGATGATTCTTTCCACAGCCTTGCAGATAAGGCTGGTTAGGCTTATGGGTTGATAGTTCCCAGGGACAGTTAATTGATTTGTTTGAAGGTAGTTCTAGTTCTGTATCTTACCAGATTGATGTGCATTTCATATCACACAACAGTTGTTATTTATTTATGCAGTGTAGATGATATATTTGTGAACAAGTACTGAGAGACCAGGGTTGCAGTGCATAGGGAGAGGCAACTCATGGCAAATTGTAAATATGTGACATATTGTTGCACAGGGCCTTTAGTTTGTTATTTTTCTACATGAAGTTTCATGGCATATAGAGTAAATGGACAGTAAACAGCAGTAATACATACTAATAGTGACTTTGTGTAGCGTAGTGGCCAGTAGTGGGTTTGCGTTACATGATGGCAAAAAAAGTGTTTGCTCATGCAAGGTATGCAGTTCCATTACTTTCCCTGTTTGGACATAGTTAAGCAGTGCTCAAATGTGAGCCTCATTGCTAAGGTTCTATGAGGTAGTACTGAATGTATGAAATACACTGCTGCTTAGCTCACTATGGGGCAGCAGACATAAATGCATTGATACATTTCTTTTTTGAGCCCAGATGATATTAGGTTCAAATCCAGATGTATTTAATACTTTTAAATAAATAGTGATAATGCATTGACATTATTTTTTATAGTACATTTAGCATGCCTTACTGCGTGTTGACCTAAACGCAGCATGGTTAAGCGGCATTACATGTACGTAACTGCAGCACTGAAGAGCCACTCTCCATCACTTGGTGTTGGTGCATGATGCCAAACTCCACGCAAACAAAGAGATCAATAAGTGATGGAATCCATTGCTTTTTTTGGTACTTATGTGTGTTGTGTGTGGTTCTATTTTCTGACCAGATTATAGGTGTTAAAATGGGATAGATAAGAAAGAGGTGAAATGGGGAGTAAACAGGGGGAAGAACAACGTGAAAGTATTACTGGAATGTGCAGGAGTAAGGTAATAAATAACCATAGCTATCCATTTCTTCAACAATGTAAACTGATGATATGTGCAGAATTTTCACTGAATTTGGACTGTCACCTCCAGAAAGAGGGGTGACAGCAACATAATCATGTTGTATACCCAAGTGGCCCAAATCAAGTGTGTCAAGAAAACATGTGTGTGAAATGGAGAGCTATGAATGGGATGATATTTTTTTTTGTGGAATAGATGCCCTTTTTTGATTCAGTAAGAGAGAAATGCTGGGTAAGGGATGGGGCAGGTTGACTCACTGGGTCTGACCTACCTCTCTGTGCTGTGACGCATTTAGTGATTTGTTATAGATAGATGACATAGAGGCATTTTGATGACACATACTAGAACATAAAAAATGAGATAAGTGTTGGGGTGAGAAAAAAAAAGAGATACAATTATTTCCATCACATGTGGCAAACAATGGATTAACAGAATTATATAACTATTTTATCTGAAGAATTACATTTAAGTATATGTTCTAACAACTACACAATATAATTACAGATTGCTGAAACTACTCCTTGAAATGTGCATGTATTGCACATATGCTTGGTCCAGTTATACAGATTATAGTTAACAGTAGGGCATTTATGGCATTTGTATAGCGTTTAATTTCATGTGTCATTATTAAAGAAATGGCAGCATTATATAGTTGTTACTTGTGGTATTTAAACCCCCAACCTCTGACTACAGTCTTATACTTGACTCCTAAAGGTGGTTTGTGCTACAGACTAACTTCCCTTGTGCTGCATACATACCACTTGCTTCCCTCAGCCTCTCCATTCAATCAGCACGAGCCCATCAATTAAACTGTATTTTGGCATTAGCTGTGGAAACAACAGAAAAGAATAGAAAGGCATTATGCATACCAATCTTGCCTATATTAAGCTTTCTATGTATTACAATACTCTCTTATTATCATACTTACACAGATGTGGGATGTCAGCAGTTTAAAACTCAGTCAACCACTGGTTGAGGGTATCCCTCTTGCACTATAATAGGTTATTAAGATTATGCCTGCACTGTTCTACCAAACGACTCCAAGTCTCAGATGTATAGTGGGAGCCAGAATAGTCCCCCTTAAGAAACCTTTGACTTTGGTGCTTTACCAGGAGTCCAGTAAATAAATGGACTCCTGAAAGCACCACTTCTGTGTCTTAAACTTGGCACCTTCACCTCTAACTCTAGACATGTCTGCCACCCAAGCTGGAGCAATGGCAATTAATGATTTCCTACCAACTCCTGTTGTCACATTTACTGGTAATGGCAAACCCAAGTAACAATGCCAAAAGTGTTGGCTCAATGTTAGACAGAGAGTAGCAGTGCCAAGCAAGGAGGAAAGTGTTTGTTATTGTAGCTTGAAAATATATATTGAACATTGGAAGGTACCTGTTAGGTGAGTTAAGTTTGAAGACATGCACTAGGGGCATAAATGTAATGACCTGAAACATTTATTTTTAGCTTTATACACAAACTTTTAATGTGTAGGATTCAAATCTAGGTATATGGGACAAAACATTTTCTTCCACAGTGGAGGTTTTCCATCTTTACCATGAAAGAAGTACTGCTCAGACATAATCAGGAATCATTCATAAATTCAGCTGAGAGTTTGAGGTGTTAATCCAGTATCTGTGTGTTTTGTATATAGCTTCAGTTGTCTGTGTGTCTGAAGGCCAGCCAGGTCCAGAAAGAAGAATTATACTTACAGAAATATAGTAGACAGTATACACTCAGTCATACATCTGATAACACAATAAGAGAGTCTTATCCCTCATACGTATAATTCATATAAGCTCCACTATCTAAAGGGTTGTGAGTAATATTAAATATAAGGGGAAATGGAATAACAGAAAACTGTCTGGAATGTCCTGTATTAGAACCCAGGACCATGTGTATGGCAGCCCTAGAATTGCACCTATTGACACAAGAATGTTGAAATAATACTTACATATTTTTTGTTCATTGCAAAAACTGGACTGTCACAGCAGTAAAAATAGGTTGCACACCCTGTACTAGAACCCAGGACAATCTTTATTCCAGCTCTACACATACACCAGCTGCTACAAGAGTAGTTACATGACAGTTCCATAGTTTTGCAATCATTCTTAAGTCCTTTGTGTTAGCCACCTTGTAATGTCACTCAGTGTATTTACTTGGCACCCAACAGAAGTAACTGAATGTATCCTTTTATAATTATTGACTGCCTGCATCCTGTCTGGAGGTGTTCAATGGCTGCAGGTGTTGGGGAACCTTGCTAGCTGCTGTGCATTGTTGCTTAGTGCCATTACATGATAGATAGCAAAAATTGAAACAATATACCCTTTTTAACCTTTCACTTTTACAGACACCTTGTCTGCAAGTGTTTTATGTGCTTCCTGTGTGGATCACTAATGCAAGTTTGTGCAATGCTAAGCCAAAACGAGATAAGCACAGCCAAACCTGACATTCATTTGATCTGTTTACCTTGTTTGTGCTAAGCTGTACACTGCACAAATGCTAGCAAAATTAAATAAAAATAAATAAATAAATAAATAAATAAAAGGGAAAAGAAGTTGAAATGAAGAAAAGCAATGTATGAAATAAACACTACAAAATATTTGTTAGTACACATGACATATTTTTACATAGGTCTGGCTTTGAATGCCCACACCAGTGAACCTTCAGAACACAGTAAGAGTGCCTTATTCCTCTTTCCCACACAAACAGCTTTGTAACAGGGAACTCAAATCATTCTGCAAACAACCAACTGCATCATCATCCACAGTACTAACAGACCATATGATAGTTATTTGTACATGTATTGATTTTGAATGTAATGGACTGAGTGTATACACAAACATTTATGATTATTGCTTACAAAAATGCAGCTCTGTCTTATCTCTCTGTGTTTTTTGCTCATTTTTGTCTTATCTGACCAATATTCTGAGACATGCAGTCATTAAGGCATTCTATCTATATCATTGTCTTTAAAATGTGTGAGGATATTAAATGGCAAAAATATACACTTGTCAACAATGAAGGGGAGGCTGTATGTTAATGAACAGAACATGGCAATTGTCTGCTGCGTACTTACATTTCCAACCTTGATAAAATAATTTCTTCTTCTTTTTCTTCTTCCGGCTTTTCCCGGTTAGGGGTCGCCACAGCAGATCACCTGTCCGCTCATGACTGGCAGTGGAGTTTTACAGTGTCGAGTTGCAAGCCCAGCGCCCAACCTTCCACAGAAGGCACACACATGCACACACTCACACCTAGGGCCAATTCAGAGTGTCCAATCCACCTACAGCATGTCTTTGGGATGTGGGAGGAAACCGGAGCACCCGGAGGAAACCCACGCAACTACAGGGAGGACATGCAGACTCCGCACAGAAGGCACCCCATCCGAGAATCGAACCAGAGAACCTCTTGCAGTGAGGTGGCAACGCCAACTGCTGCACTACCGTGGCCGCCCTACACTTTGTAAATCTAACCTGACACACTCCCTAGAGATAAGGGGTCTGTGCTGCTTTTGTGTTTTCCTTCTCCCTTCCAGTAATCATTCACAGTTGCAATCCATTAGCAACGAACACTGAGGGAGTGCCTGTACTATGCATACATTTGCTGCACAGAGCCAAGTATTTGGTATTCAGCAATTCTAATGAGTTCACACCTCATTTACATCTTCACAGTGCTCCCAGCCCTGAATCTACACCACAAAAAGGCAACCATGTAGCTAGGAACCTGAAGGTGAGTGGACTTGTTTATGTGGAAAACACAGAAGAGGTTATTACTTTGGGATATATCTGCACAGAAGAATCCTTGAGAAGGTATGTTTGCATTTTTCAGCTATATACTGCATATGCTGAAATGTCATTAAGAAAAATCTGTTACTATATACATATATATATATATATATATATATATATATATATATATATATACCTACACATATATTTATATATATATATATATATATATATATATATATATATATATATATATATATATATATATATATATATACATACATACACACACACACACACACACACATATATATATATATATATATATTTTTTTTTTTTTTTTTTCTTACCAAATGCTACTTTTATCTGTATGCATTACTTAGAAGTGTACTGATGGCATGGGCATGTTTGTCAGGGCATTTTCACAGGTATACATGATTGGCAATAGCTTAAAATTGAATGTTCTGTGTTAAATCTGTAGACATGTTTCAGGGATAGTTCATTTGGTAGCACATTTAGCATTTCATTGATGGTTGTTAGGAAAATGTGTCATTTGTCTGTTCTTTTGGGGGTGGGGGAGCAAAGCTGCATTTCTATTTTGGAACAAACAAGGTTATGTTGCTATTGTTACTCTCCCTGTTTTGCATCCAGCCTTGCTTTGTGTGTGAATGTAATATGTTACAACTACACAATTCCTGTTTTTCGTATTGCAATATCTTGACCATTTTATGTTTCTCCAGTGATTAATAGTGAAATGATAAATTTTCTGTTTTATCTGGAAACAGGTATTTTTAGTTATGTGATACTTATTTGTATTATCCTTCTGTTATGTTTTTGGTCATCTAGAACTATGGCACCCAGGTGTCTCAATCCCAGAAACCTCCCCCAAGAATCAGGTCATTGTGGAAGCTTTTAGATGACATAGTGCCTTTTTGCTTGAGAGGGGATGTGGATATATGTCAGAGAGAATGCAGTAGGTGGCCAGAGCAGGACCTATGATCAGGTGCATCACAGGGCCACTGACATGATATCATCTGCACAGTGGAGATTGGCTGCAGTGGCCCATAATCATATGGGTATCAGGGGGTGTTACAGAGCCAGCACTAATAGCAAATGAAGAGTTCCTGTCCACTGTCAAGGATCCAGACATATCCCAGGAAAGTACAGAATGGCATGTCCATGATATTGGTGCTACTCTTTCAGGGACAGCAAGTATATTCCAGGACAAGCTTACAGGTAGGCTTATGTATTTCAGTTGTTAAATACTGTTGTATAGTAAAATATTTACAGCAATATATTAGTTCTGTTTAAGAATAAATTGGTTTGTGGGGAGGGGTTGTAAATTGGTACACTTAATACACACTGATTGGCTACACGTGGGCTTAGGCTGGACTTGTCATCCAAGTTATTGTTGAAAGTATAGTTAATGGACATATAAAAAGCAAAATGTTTTAACCCCCTGTGTTATTGTTAATGGTGACAATGTTGTCCTTTACTTTTGTTTTACTTCTTCCAGAACCGTCATTCATGGGAAGCATAGCCTCAACTGCACATGATAAGCCAAATAGCTTCTTTGTCAGTGGTGATGAGCAGTTCAAACAAATATATAACTTTTATCCATATGTGTGATGTGGTCTCAGGACTGTTGTGTGTATTGCTGTACTGTCTGTAGAAGTGGCACCGCTGATACGTTGTCAGCATACATTTGACTATAGTTGTGCAGTTATTATTCTCTTTCCTGTGTTTGTGCTTATCACAGATGATCCCGACAGTGGAAGTGTAGGACTCTTACCACCTGATGTCACAGTACTGGCAGACTCTGATGATGGTGGTGGCCAAACATAGGCACAGTCAGGGGGTGCAGAGATTGAATCTGACACTGAGGTTGACATTTAGCCATCTCTATAATTCCATTAGACACAGCCAGTAGACCCACACCAACCCATTCCAGTGAGCCCTCAGATATTGGACAAGTGGAGGGTGAGGAACCTGATCGGGGAAGTATGGTTACCGCTGCTTCACTGCTTTTTGACTCTGGTCATAGCCAAAGTGTGGGCAAGGTGCCACACAGGAGGGTTGTTACGTGTACTCAGAGGAGGCCTGATGTCCATTCTCCACCCAGTCCAGGTATGTCTTCCCGTGCCACTTGATGTATGTTTAGGGCCATCATGGAGGTACAGGCAAGTTCCCATAGGTTCTCGAGAGATATGCTTAGGGTTGTAGATGTGGCTGAGGCTGACATGCATGACTGCCTCCACTGTGCTGCTGATTCAATGGATTGGATGAATGACACGTCAGAATGGGCAGTGTTTGTGATGGAACTTTTGCTGGGAGGGGGATAGCATCCTCATAGGCATAGGTCAGTTGCATCATCTACTGTTAGCCAGCGTGGCTGTGCTCGATCACAGTCCCAAAGTGTCACTACTTCCACTGCTCTATCAATGGTTAAGTTGTCCACACCCAGATGTGGCAAGCCATGGGGTCAATGTCCTGGGTGTCCTCATGAGGGGAGCTCATGCAGCAGACATCAGTCACATTCATGTAGCAGTGCATCTGACTGTGGGTGTGGACATGCCATTGCAACTCTTGGCGGAGCCAGTTTTTGTGGGTGGGTATGACAACAATGAACTGTCACCTCTACCATGCTCGGCTCACACCTGTCCAACATACTAAGATATAGAGCTATCACAGAGCTTGGCTATGTTCAGGCACTCACATACCACTTTCACCTGGAGAACCCACAAGGACACACAGAGAACAGTTACATGGTTCAGCTGTGAAGCTTAAAACTCATTTTGTCTCATTGGCCATTTGTTGCTTAATCTGAATGTCTGCCTTTTTCTCTTTCTTACAAACACATACTCACACACACACACACACACACACACACACACACACACACACACACACACACACACACACACACACACACACACACACACACGCACACAATCACTCACCAACCTTTTGTGTCAGCCTAGGATTCTTGCCCACTTACATAACACCCTTAGTGTTGATAACTGTGCCATATCCTTGTTTTCTATCTTTTGGATTCAGGGATACATAACATTTGTGTCTGATGCTCAGGGTGCATAGCTGAATTAGTGTTTAGTATATCTGCATTTGTGATGTTGATTTGTTAATTGTACCTTTGACTTATATTGGTCTTAGAAAGTTAGAGAGTTGATAGAATCAAACATTTTTTGTATCAGCATTGTTAATGACCTTGTGAGGGCTGTGAAGTCTGAAACTGAAATGTGTCTCATTACTTTCTAACTTCATGACCTTCCCGTATAAAAGTATGGTGCTCGACTGAGGACATTCAGTGACCATCAATGCTTTTCAAAGGTATGACTGTGTGAATCTTTGATGTCTGAGACCTACTACTTGATAATGTACACATATAAGTTACATAAGTCTCTGCTGTCACATGTTAAAGTAATTTCTGTAAAAATCACCCACCTATTACTTGCTTACATTGTCAAGTAACAACATGCAAGGATATGCCATTCATTTGTATTATTAAACAATACACTCCAGGTTCAACACTTATCTTGTACATCCAGCAGTTCCAACAGTTTTATTCCGGGGCTGACTCTAGGAGTACACAGCCATTACATAGTTAAAGGCTGTGAGCATTGCCTGGCATTAATGTTACTATATGTATGTGCATAGGAGGAAATTTTTAGCCCCTTAGGTGGTGAGTAAATGTGCTATGCATTGCCTGTTAGGCAATGTGAGGGCATATTGAGCACACCTATGTCTGCTTTCACTCACAACAGCTGCTGTTGCCCCCTCTGACTCCTCACCTGCATGTGGATGTGGTGACCTTGCCATTGATGGTGGGGTGTGTGCCCCTTCCCCTTGTTGATCCTGCTGAAGCTGTTTTCTCAGGATGATGTTGTGTAATATGGCACATACAGTGAATATTTCAGTACATGTATGCACACTGTACTGCAGAGCTCCCCCAGATGTAGCTAGGCACTGGAATCGCGACTTCAACAGCCCAAACACATGCTCTATGATATTTCTTGTTTGAGTGTGTGCATCATTATAGCATTCTTCAGTGGGTGGGTGTACATTTCTGATGGGTGTCATCAGCCATGGTTCCAGTGCATAACATGCATCCCCCAGTAAATGATTCTGTGGGATATCCCCCTTAGTGAACATATGATACATTTGGGAGGTGTGCCAGATATGTGAGTCATGGTAACTGTCTGGGTTGCCAACACACATATTCAAAATGATTCTCTTAGCATTGCATACTACTTGGCAGTTAATAGACTGGAAGCCCTTTCTATTTATGTAGACCCTTCCCTGTTCCCCTGGTGGTGCCTTAATTTCTATATGTGTACAATCTATGGCACCCAGTACTTCAGGGTAGTGTGCTACAGGGTAGAACTCCTGAATATTTCTTGCTTTGTCCTCAGGAGTACAAGGAGGATATATGTGGTCATTGGCATGTTGGAGTGTAGCATTCAGGAATTGATGGAGGATCCTGGATGCTGATGCCTGTGACACCTAGAGCATGTCCCCTGTTGCTCTCTGAAAGGTTCCTGTAGATAAAATTTTAAGTGCTACACATACCTTTGTTTCCACTGGTATGGGTTCCCCTCAGTTTCCCTGGCTCTGAGTTGAGGATGACAGAGGTTACAGAGTTTCTGTAGTGCATCTCTATCCACCCTGTAGCGCTCTACAATTTCCACATCATCTAGACTGTAATAGGTTAAATGGGGTGTGAAATTCTTGTCCTTATTGATCTTTGTCTATTAGTAGCAGCAGCTAGCATACACTTTAGCCCTATTGCACATACACATGAATTATAGCAATAGTAGCCCCTGACATTATTTCTGTGTAGACTCCTTTCCATGGCTGTATTCCAACAGGTTTTAGAATTTGCAGGGAAAACCATCATTGAGTCTACACAGTTGTTTTATAATTTGTTGAATAGCTCCTCCATCTTGGATTAGTGCTTAACACTGTGTAGAGCTACTTACTGAATATAAAACAGTGTGCTACCCTGTGTGCACCATGGTGTGAGGTGCACATGGTGTAAATGGACTATGTAGAGTGACTCTGCCTGATAGTGTCTTAAGCCAAACTTGACTGGCACAGCTAACCTACAGCTGGGTATCTTCTCATTCTGAGTCACTTCCCCTGAATTTACATTTTTAAATGTGATACCAATAGACAAGTTTGAAGGAGTCAATTGGTAGATATTAACAGCAAAAAAGTACAGTTTATAGACTATATATTTTTCTGTTAAGAAACTAAAAATACATTTCTACTAATTGTATTTACCACATTCTTTGCACTAATTACACTCATGTTTTATATGTAAGTATAGATGACAGACCATAATTTAAATTTGTTATGCACAGATTATTGTTTTATTTATTTTTTTATTGGGTACATTGTCTATATGATACCGCTGGATTACATACTGCAATTTTTTTATTTTATTTGCTACTAGAGCATTCATTTAGGATCATACTTTTGAAATCCAATTAAATTGCTGCTAAATCAAATGCTGACGCACAGGGTATTTGGCTTCATTTAAACTGATGTCAGAATATTAAGCAGATTCTAGTATTAGAATATGCTTATGAAGAAGGAAACTCCTCTGGATATTTGTAAATGTTCAGAATGAGACTGTATCTCTGCAGAAGTTGAAATAATTCATTAATATATTGGCTAGGTGTCAATAACTATGCAATTCAATGAAACCAACAACTCACAAAGTGGCAAATGTCATCATCTGAAAACATTACAGTGCTTATATAAGCATTTAAAAGAAAACTGAAGACTGGCAAGGGTTGGGGTGGAGTGGATGGGTGAATTCAGAAGAAAATGGCATATTGTGTGGGAAATACAGAGGCAAGCAGCAACATATTTGAGGGATTTAGAGACACCCATAGTATGAAGACTCTAGCGTGAATAATAGTGTGGTTTGCATTACATGAAAATGATTGCATACTAACATGCAAATGTATGTCAACATGCTAATGACAGCCATGTCATATGCAATTGATGAAATCAAGCAAGATTGCACTGTTTCAGTACTATTTATTATTTGTACAATGAGATGTGGAGATCATCTGATCAGAGAACTTTAGTTTTCATTTCTCTGTGAACATGTAAATCACTCACACTTGAATGTTAGGAAATATGTCTTTGCACCATTCAGACAGTTTCCATGTTTTCAACATCTAACATATGTCTGACTTATACAAGAATTCCACGCAGGTAGACGTCTTAGTGCATCATCTAGTAGGTGGATGATCAAAGTATCAACAATAGAGCCCACAAAGGTCTAGTCCTATGAATATAGGTAGCAAGCAATGTATAAAGATTATTGCTGTTGTGTATTGCAGGTCATGCCACATCTGTCCTAGAGCCATGGCTAATGACCCCTATCCACAACCCAGACATTGGAGGAGATGGTGTGCAACACAGCACTGGCACAGACATGGAACATTGTTGAATATGAGTTTGGAGTGCCAATGCCCCATTTCCGCTGCCTGGATAAATCTGGTGGTGCACTACAGTATGCTCTGGAGACCTGCATCAAGATATAAGTGGTGATTCTAAGAAAAATATTAGAGCAAGGGGATACTATATTACTGACTGACATTGGTGTGTTAACACTGGAAGAGGATCTAGGTCAGAAGTCATTGGAGTATGCTACTGCAACAGGACTCACATAAGGCAGAAGTGCTTGCAATACATTGTGGCAATGACAAATAGGTGGCATGTGATTCACTACTATGGGTCTAGCCAAGACAAACAGAACAAAACTGATGCATGCACTGACATACCCAGGCTGTGCATCACAGTGCATTGACTGAATATGTTGTGCTTTAGGCATTATCATACCCACTTTCAGCAGAGGGGTGGGTAAGGTGCAGCCATTATCATTTTCCCAGTTGTGGCGGCACAGTGACATGGGTCAGCAATGTCAATATACTTGTAAGAGTCAGTGAGTGGTGCATGGAGTAAGCAATCACTTGGCTAGGTAGTTGTGGTGTATCAGAGGTCATGTCCTTAAGTGATGAGGTGGCTCTTCCATGGGTTGAATGGTGGCTTTTTATTCCATTTGTATGCCATGTGGCCATGCAGTAACAAGTCTGGAGGCATTTGTTCCAGAAGATGGTTGCATGGCTGTGAATGTCACCATGGTCTCTGCTATGTAGTTCTGGAAGATGTACACATATATTACAGCATGGATGGGCAAGGGTACAGGTTATGCATAAAAAGCCTACCCAGGAGAGATATGGTGTTGAACAGTGGGACCCAAGGTGGGACAGCCAGTGAGGTGCACCCACTGTGGAGTTGGACAAGCATCAGTCATGTCCAGGTAAGCATCCACAGTCAGAGATGAAGGCCAACATGGGCATCAGCCAATTCCAGCTGAATGTCCATGGCCAGGGGTGAAGGCAGCAGTGAAGAAAAATGAGCACTGTCTTCATCCAGGTGAGCATTCATGATACAGGTACAGGAAGACAGGGACAGAGTGTCTGCCTCAGGAAATGTGTATGCCATTTCTGCTAAGTAGCTGTGGGTGCATAATTCAGTACATAGCTGTCCACAACCTTGACTGCATCTGCTGTTTCCCAACAGTTACAGGGATAATCCAATGGTTGCCAAGTAGGCTTCTATTGCCTGCATTCTCTGCAATGGTTGATGATCTTCATGCAGGCCACACATCACACTGAGCATCTAATGTGGCCGTATTAGCATCTGTCTATGCCTGAATCACTGCCTTACCCATTTGCTAATTGATACCATTGCTAACACCCAGGTCATGGGATATTCTAGCCTTGTGAAGACAATAATTACCAATATGTTTCTTCCAAATGACATGCATATACACCTCAGGGGCATCGTGGCACTCTGATGTATCCTACATTGACATTGACTGCACATTATTTGTAGAGCTGACACTCATGGAATGTCCCCCACTGAACAAAAGTGAGACTGGAGGTTCATCCTGAGCCTCCACAGTGTGTTCAGTGATTGGAGAGGGGAGTGTTCACTCCCTTGTTTTGTGTCCTCAGATTATGCCAGATGTATGATGCCATCACCTTCAGCCTTTAGAGATGTACCAGTACCAGGCATGTACACTTGTGCTTTAAGGTAGGACATCCCATGTGTACCATCTATACTAAGGATACACAGTTACTGGATCTTGTCTTTGTGAAACATGTGAATGCAGACTGATAACATACCAGTTTGAAAGCCTGCACAATATGACCACCAACATACATCAACACGACTGTTACATGCCACAAATTTACATAGCCTATGGACACATAAATACCTTGTGGTGCAGTTATCTCAGCTTTAGGCTTAACTCTTTCCTTCCAATGGAGCTTTGGAAGTTTGCACTGCAACTTATATGGGCGGAGCCTAAACTTTTTCATATAATCTAATTATGCCCTCCCATTTCAAACAAATGCTCATAACTCAGGAAAAATAAGAGTTACTAAAGAAGTGGAAAAGGCAAACTTTTCAACACAAACAAGTTTTATAGTGGTACTATTCTAACAGTCTAGGTTTTAAACTAAATTTTATGTCACAGTAAACACAGTAGCTATCACATTTGTAATATTTTGTAAACAACTTACAATATCTCAGAAACCATTCAAGTTACACACATACATGTCTTGAGGCAATATAATAATTCAAAAAATGTAACAACAGCACTGAAGGAAGTGAAACAGTCGCCAGGCTTCCAACCATTAAATAAAAACTGTTTATTAAATAAAAATTAAATAAAAAGCATTTTATTTAACCTGGACTGCAACAGTGAATACACTCGAACATCTACATTTATGGTAAGTGTACACAACTGTACTATGTTCTTCATGTTTCTCTGTTGCAGTTATTACATTTGGGTAATCTGCTGGTAGGTTGCCCTCAGTCAGCCTGAATTCCAAAGTCTTGGGTCCTGCGTCAGTTGCTGTCTTCTCTTCCATGACGTCAGGTCGTCAGGAGTATAAAACATGCAACCAATGCCATTTTCTTTAGTCTTTCTTGCCGCGCGGTGCCCGAAGCAGAAGCATTTCGCAAGTGCAAAATATATATAAAATAAATATATAATATAATATGAAATATAAGGATTGCACTAAGTGTACATGTAGTCTACACTTTCTGATAATCTTTACAAATCCGTCTCAATATTTAAAGCTGCAAGAAAGTCAGTAGGAAAATGAAAATTGGAAGGAAGAAGGTGTGAGTTATGCTTGTGTTGTCTGTTCACTCAGAATGGTGTGCACTTAATATAGGTGTTAATGAATCCCAGGGACAATGTTTTACATATTAACTCCATTGTTTCTTTGTCTTCCCCTAATGTCACAGTTAAGGTCTTCCAAAAATTAGTATATTAATATTAAAATTCAAATTTGTTTTAAATTCTAAAAAAAGGGCTGCATGCTTTTAGTGACTAAGCTAAATGCACAAACTATCATAAGTCTTATTACTTGTCCATTAATACAACAATTTAATATCACTAACCTTCCTGGCCAAATATGAGTAACTTCATATATTGTAACATTATTCATGTTACACAATATTATGATTCCAGAACATAAATCATTACCTACAGAATTTATAATCTTCCCTTCTCGTATATGTTTTAACTGTTCTTTCTGCTTTATGTTATTTAAATGTGTATCTATTAATCATATTATGTCATGTTTGTTTATACAATTGTACCGCAGCAGTGTATATTAAGGAAAAATCCATTGTTTACCTTTTTGACAAGCCATTTTCATTCTTCTTCCCCTGTCTCAATTATCTATAGTAACATCTTTCATTCAGCTCATTTTATGTATTGTTTCTGTATCGTTAGGATTTTTAACATCTGTTTCTATAAAACCAGTCATTTTTTATTATTTTTTCCTTTATTTACAAAAGCATCTTCCTCTCTTGATCTTGACCAAGACTATTATTTAACCAGTTAACTCTGCTAGCATAGTTTGTTCTAAATTTTCATTTTTAACATTTTTATTTTGAAAATGTTCATTTTCTTTAACACAGTCATACCGGCAGTATTCATTAGATTTGCAATACCAGCTATATGGCTTACAGTACTTAGTTGTATGGCCTACCTGTCCATACATATCATTTTGTCTTTTCATGCATTTATCTGGAGCTCACACACACACACACACACACACACACACACACACACACACACACACACACACACACACACACACACACACACACTCACAGTGTTAAATGAGATTTTTGGCTCACAACAAGATGGATTTGATTTTTGTCTCTATTTTCTTCAATGCATTGTTTAAAGTTAAAGTTTTGGTTTAGCCATATCCCAAGGTATTTAAAGGCAGAAAATGTTTTTATACACATTTAGTAAAAGGTTAAACTTTACTATAGAACAACATGGGCTGCCACATCTTTACATAACCGGCCTTAGGCATAGGCCAACTAGGCGGCCACCTAGGGCATCACTCTAGCAGGGACGCTTTTTTCAGTAATCTGGATGGTGTAAACCAGGATGGGGGCGCAGGGTGGTGCTGGGGGTGTGCTGTGGAGACCTTTTGCCTAGGGAACCAGTTAACCAAAGACCAGTCCTGCATCTTTACATCAGTCCATTGAACAGACTGTTTTCCGCTCTGAGTGCCAGGTATGCATGCAGTTGTTGAGACCATTCTTGCTTGTACATTTGTGAAATTATACCAGCTTGAGTTGTTATTGCTCATATGAGCATTCTTGGAGGCACACATTTTTATTTATATAAATAGAGATATATATTGGAGAACTAAAAATCCAAATTTATTGCATAGAAGAACACACTGAACCAATGTAGTTTTTAGCTCTTTTGTTCCTTTATTACTTAGAACTTCATTAGAAAATACAAGTGGATTGCAGGAGTAGTGCTATAAGAAGGAATTAGTAGCTAATCACAAATGATAAAAAAGTCCACCAGAAATTACTAAAATACAGCAGTGGTTTTTAGAACTGTTATCAAACACAGGTTTTATGTCCATAAATGAAATGCAGGTGGTGTTTTTACAGTAGCAATGTAGTTAGTCTTGTGTCTATGAACGAAATATAGGTGACGCTGTTCTCACATGCAATAGAACTTGACTATTGTTGTGTATGTTTGGTGACATCTAGGTGGTGCTATAGTAGTGTCACTTAAATAAACCTTAAGGACTGTTTGCTAAGGTGACAAACAGGTGGCCCTGCTGTTCAGTTGAACCATTTCAGCACACATTTAATGTTAATGTTTTTGTTCAATCTAGGGGAAATATCAGCTTAAAGCAGTAGTTGTATTCTGAGTTCCCCAACTTTAAGGAAATTGCCCTTATCTCTAAAGAAGGGGTTGAGTCTTTTCAGGATTAGAAATTTAAATCATGAAATCTAAATCCTCTTATGGTCTTGACCATAAGAAATTTGATGCCTTGAAACAATGAAATTTAGAAGTAGACCCATGTATGTATGTATGTATGTATATATATATATATATATATATATATATATATATATATTTATATATGGGATCTGGACACATGCTTGACTAGCATATGTCCGAATCACAAAACACTGAACACACATACACAAAAGCTCTTAACATCGACAAGTGCTTCTGAGTATGTGTGCCTGTTGGACTACAGTGTGGGTAAGGGAAAATTCCCTTTTCCCCATTGAAGTGTGATCCCCGAGTGAGAATATTAAAGTGGGGGGTGTGGGGGTGCAGGGGGGTGAATCCCCCCCTGTAGAAATGTAGATTTTTTTTTTTGAACTACACATACATGGAAGCACTTTTCGATGTTAAGCGCTTTCATGTATGTGTGTTCGGTGTTTTGTGATTCATATATATATATATATATATATATATATATATATGTATATATATATATATATATAGAGAGAGAGAGAGAGAGAGAGAGAGATTCCAGATAGTGAAGCAACTTTCTAAAGACAAACAAAAGAGAAAATACATTTGGGAGAATTCTAAGACTACTGTCAATGTAATATTATTATTTGGATTAACCTTAATCATAGATTTGTAAATGGATACAATCTTCATCCAGTAAAGTGCTGTAGTAAAATTGCAGTGTTCTGTCAAATAAACTTTTATCTAAAAAGTTACCAAACACTGATCTTTGTAACATGACATGTTAAGACAGAAAAAAAATAATAATAACATTACTTACAGGTGGGCCTGGTGGGCCTGGAAGTATCCTTGCTCCCTACAACATAAACAGTTATTAAATTGAAAGTCAGCATGGATCAGAAAGTATTGAACAACTGCTAAATATGAAGATGCTTGATAGTTTACATAACGGTAGCCTACCTGTAGCTTGTATAAACTGCTCATTCCATTTCTTTCCATTGAAGGGGAACCCTAAATAAGGAATAAAAAAATGTGATTGTTTCAGCTGACAAATGCTTACCATATAGATTTATAATAGCTTGTATTCAACTGAAAAATGCTTAATATAAAGAAGCATCTTATATGTGTTGTAATAAAGTTGTAAGCCTGCTACACATATGCTAGAATTCCACAACTATGTGCATTAGCATTTTTAACCTCTGCAATTCTCAGTTTATAGTGTATAATTTGACTCTACTATGCATTTCTATTGCTGACCTGGTTCAGGGTTGAAAAGCAACTATTCGCAAGGGGCCACTTATTCCTGTTAAAAATAAATAAACAAAATAAAATAAAATAAAATAAAATAAATAAATAGTAAACCTTCTCTTGTAACTATAATATGTACTTTATGCAACCAGTAGATGTGATGCTGGTCACTATTTAAAAATAATATATATGTCATTTTTCTTACTTGGCCTTATTGATAAAGGGAAGCAGTTTATTTTAAAACATTACCAGTGTTTAATAACAAAGCAACATGGTAGAATTGTGGCACATAGGTGTATTTACACTGAATGTATAGGAAGGCTGTAGTCTGGTCAATTAGATTGTGCCATCATGACCAAATAATGACCCCACCATGAGTAAAATATTAATCATCTAAGCTCTTTCATGGCAAAATACAATATTATACAGCAATATACATTTCATTTGATTGGTAACACCTAACAGATCTAACTAACATGTTTAGCAGCCACAGTGAAGCACAGATTAGTATGGTTACCGAACACTTCAGAACTGAGGGCCTCCCTTGTTTGTTGCTGGGAAGTGACACAATATATTTAAAATATTTGCTTGTAAAAGTATTTTACCTGCAATAAATTTAGTCATAAATCATACACGCCTGCTTATTTTGTGCATGTCCTGTGCAAATATAACATAATTTTCCTTTGACTGCCACATACATATTTACACAAACTGCATGTTCTATAAGTTTAAGGGTGTGTACATATGTGGTACATCCCAAACCTTCTGGTCTGATTTTCCATGATGCCCATTCTGGTGAGGTGGGGGCATAGAACAATCTGTGAACCTTTGTTTTTGCAGCTACCTAGCAATTTATGTTGGTTATGGGCTATTGGGATGGATATGATCCAAAAATAAATAAATATATAAAATAAAATAAAATAACTAACTAACTAACTACATAAATAAATAAATAAATAAATAAATAAATAAATAAATAAATAAATAAATAAAATGAAATAAACACTTTCACAAATTGCCCATTTTCTCTGCTGGTCCTAACCAAACAAGGTTTAAGTAGAACCAGTTAAATGATATGAACAATATTCTATTGATAAGAGATACCAAAAATTTCCCAGACTTTGAGATTTAGAATTTACATATGTGTCTATGACACTTTTATCTCCACATTACTGGCATTGTTTTAAGTATGAGTGTTTACTGACCTTTGCATTACATCATCAATAAATTCTTTAAGTTAACTGTCTTCATAGAAGTTCCTCTATGGCTTACATGATTGATTCTCCCTGAAAGATCTTCCATGTCTACTGAAGACTTAGTGAGTTATACTCCCAGGATTCTCTTAACCAACTCACTCCAGCAGGTAGGCAAGGAAAGCTTCATCATTTCACCTACACCATAGCTGTCCATCTTATGGTCAACATGTCTATCAAACATGAATCATATGTTATGTAGACAGACTCTCTGTCTCTGTGCTGTTGGGCTGGCAAAGCATGTTTGTTAACATAATACAAACACATTTGATCAAACTTAAGAAAGGGAGACTGTATATTACAAAAATAGTTTAGCTGATATATCCCTAAGTTGATGGGAAGTGACAAGGAGAGAGCACATTAAGTAGCAAAACAGCGGCACAGTACTTCAGACTTAATATGATAAAGAAGTGAGTTCTTAACATGGGAATAAGGTGAGTCAACATAGTAGGGAAGACAGTTTCTATATTGCACAGATGTAGTTACTGAAGTCAGTGTGGTAGATCTCTCTCCAGAAGGATACAATAATGCATATTTTGGCATTGCGTTTCGGTCCATGATTTTGTACCACTTATTTACTTGGGACAATTCTTCCTGCTGGATGGTTAGTCATTTGTGGATTCAATGACGGCTCCGAGCTTGCAGATATCTGCAAACTTAGTCAGCCAGAGCCCTTTTGTATTGACAATTACTTTATATAATTAAATGCCAAACAGGAAAGGTTCCAGCACTGAACTCTGAGGGACTCCAGTGGTGACTTGTCTCTTTGAGGAGGTAACTTCCCCTAGTTTGATTATCTGCATCCTATCTATGAGCCAGTTTTCAATCCAGTGAGTGACATAGGAGGGTTATCCCCAGTTTATTTAAGTTTTTCAGTATGCCTGAGTGGGGAATTGTATCAAAAGCTTTGGCTAGGTATATATGCAGTGTGTATTGTTTTGCCTTCATCCATTGCTTTGGTGACCTTTACACAAAACATCTACCAGGCTGAGTAAGCATGACCTCCCCTTGACAAATCCAAACTGAGATTGGTCCCATGATTGGAGTTTCCCTATATCCTGATTGATTAGTTCCATGATAACTCTTTCCACAGCTTTGCATATGAAGCTGGCCAGACTTGTGGATATGTAACTGTCTGGGTCTGTGGAAGGTCCTTTCTTATACAGGAGAATGACTATAGCTGTTCTCTATTCACTTGGCACAAAACCTGTAAGGAGTTTGAGATTAAACAGCATTGTTAGGGATGAGGCTAAATTATGCTTCATGCTATTTAAGATGCATCTGGAGATATTACCAGGGCCCATCAATGCAGTATTTTTAGCTTCTGATAGCACTTTTCTGACAGTTTTAGGATGTTTATGCTATGAAAATGATGATTTAAGGGAGACAGTGCATGTGGACTGTGTATATATGCAGGTGTTACTATGTATGCATTAAGTAAAGGAAGGAAATAGAGACCTGACTGAGCCAGAAATGTTTCTGTTGCAGAAAAAAAATCAGTGGTAAATTAAAAGACAAAGACCGGAGAGAGGAGTAAAAATAAATAATTAGAAAGATATATGTTAGCCAGATGTTTTGCCAGAGAGATAACTAAGTCAAAATGCTGTGATAAGAAAACAGGGGTGGGAGAAGTCAATACTTTACACTATGTGAAAAATAGTAGACCTTAGCTGACAAGGTAATGGTAGAAGAAAGGAAAATCTGAAATCTTATCACTCAAATATACCCCTTACTGGTTGGAATATTGTCAAGTAGTAGAATAAGAAGTATAAAGTCCAAGATCACCTCAAAAGGCCAGCAGTCAGGAAGAATTTACCACATTAAAGCACAATATATCTGTGTAGTGGCTAATATACAATACAGGATGTGGTAAGAAGCAATAGCAATGCTTCACCTAATATGGGCAACTGGCAGCACTTTAAGTTGACAAGATCTCTGAAAGGTTGTGACAAAGAAGGCAGCGTACCATGGTATCTGTAGGGAGTCTGAGGTAAGAGAGACTTAGGGCTAGTTATGTCTTTCAGAAGTAGTTAACTACAGTTTCTTCTTTCAGCAGATAGACATACTAGACATGAAATGAGGAATACAATGTCATATTTACCGCAAGTCAATTTAAAAAAAAAAAAAACAAACTGTTCTGCTCCATGCCTCCAGATAAGCCATGAAAAGGTATTCTTCTCCTCACCTTGAATATGGTCTCCTTCTTCTGGCATCTGCCACAGTTAAAAATTCTACCACCATATAATCTGTCTGAAACCAGTTCTGCCACTTTATTTCTCACTCCCCTAGAAATGAACTTTGGAAAAAGCTAAAGGGTTTCCAGTTAAACTAAGAGTACAGCTACTCCTAGGCTCTCAGTTATACAAAATTCTGCATGAAAAACTTATTCCTCCTCAAAATGCCAAATTAACATGCCCAGCATCCTCATATAATCTCAAAAATTATGCTTCAAGTCATCATCTTTAAATACCCCAGTTTAAGCTACATGCCTTGTATCATTTATTTTTCTCAATACACAGATATTTTCCCTAACTTTCATGTTCTACTAAAATGTCATCAAAATGCTAGCTAAATGTACTTGCAAAATAACAATGGTCAAAGAAATTTTTAGAAAAGCCAAATCTGGATTATAAAAATGAGAAAGTTTATAAAACAAGCAAATAGAGGAAAGAGGAAACTTATTCAGGACATGGAGGGGTGCATTCAGCACCAAAAGGATACAAAAGAAGAACTGAGATTCACAGAAGTAAGCTGTCAAGTGACTGATAAAATGGTTCTTTCTACAGATATTGATTCTGTTAATAATAACATGAGCAAATGATAACAATTTCAATATTTCCAACTTTGACTGTTAGGGTCTGCTATAGATGCTTTAAGACTTGATTTTTTTTGCCTATTATGCTTCTACAATGATATTTAACTAAAACTGAATAATTTCACATGAATAACATATTGCATTTAATAGATTTTTAATGTAAGAATAATATTGACCAGGACTTTATAATACAATCTTTTGATGACAGTTTGTCTTCTGTTTCAAATATTGTAGAATCTTTTGCTAAATATGTAATATTTTATTTTGGTTGTATTGATGATTTAATATTTTTGTAAAAAAAGAATTTAAAAAGTTCCTACAAAGAATTTGAGATAACTATTTCAGAAAATATTTTTAAAGAAAAAGTTGTATATTTTGATGTAGAACTGGAAATAACGAATAGGTCTGAAGTTCATTCTAACTTGTTTTGCAAATCAACAGTTTTTTTCTGGCTTATTTAGATTAAAAGTTTTCATTTTTCTCATTTACTTGGGGCGGCCACAGTGGTGCAGTGGTTAGCATTGCCACCTCACAGCAAGAGGTTCTCCAGTTCAATCCTCGGCTGGGGTGCCTTCTGTACAGAGTCTGCTTGTCCTCCCTGTGGTCATGTGGGTTTCCTCTGGGTGCTCCAGTTTCCTCTCACATCCCAAAGACATGCTGCAGGTGGATTGGACACTCTAAATTGGCCCTAGGTGTGAGTGTGTGTGTGTCTTCTGTGGAAGATTGGGTTCTGGGCTGGCAACTCAACACTGTACAACTCCACTGCCAATCAGGAGCAGACAAGGTGATCCGCTGTGGCGACCCCTAACTAGGAAAAGCCAGAAGAATTCATTTCATTTACTTGCTTTGCTCCCCTGAGGGAAGATTGTGGCAACAGAATGGACTTAGAGTAACATAAATTATTTCTGAATTAAGCTATTGAAATAGTATTTTTGTTTATAAGAAGGTCGTTATTTTGAATGTGATGTTAAAAGAATATAGATGAAAAGTATCTAGGATGAAGCACTAAAAGAAATGTCTGTTTTGTTTTCTAACATGATGTAGCTGATCAAATAGTAAAAGCAGTTAAGAAGTATTGGAATATACTGAGTTTTGATGAAATCTTGAGCAAAGTAGTATTTTATATATTAAATGCAAAAGCTTAGGTAATTATTTAATTTGAACAAAATTTGTTTTGAATGTAATAACTGAAAAATAAAGAAATCCAGTTTTGACATATGGTACTGCGCCCTGTAATGTATCTTGTGTTTGTTTGAAAATATGCAATTCCAAATTTTGAAATAATGGGCATATCTGTAACATAACTGGAAATTTTACCTGTACCGCCAAAAAAGTTATTTATGTTTTATCTTATATTAACAATATCTTTATTGGAGCATCTGCAGAAAGTCTAAATCCAGGTTGCAAGAGCATGTGAGGCATAGTTGTGTGGCTAAACATCTTCTCTGGTATTCAAAAAACTCCAGTGGTTGAGTTAAGAGCTGTGGTAAAAAGGCCATGTTTATATAATGTGGTACTAGCTTATTCAGAGACACATTAACCACAATGAAGAAAAATCTCATTGTTGGCTAATGTGCATGTCTCTGAATCAACATTAACTACCAGAAGTGCATATCAACACTTTCCCATGGTAGTTAAGTCTGTCAGACCATGCATCACATTGGCACGGGCACCCCTTATTCGCTCTCCTACACACATGCCCGTGCAACACCCACCCCACAAACACATGCATACACACACACACACACACACACACACACACACACACACACACACTGTATACCCCTTATTTGTCTTTGAATTGACAGGGCATCCCCAATGCCTCCCCTTGTCCTTCCACTGATCTTATAAAAAAATGGATGATTACACTCAAGTCACTAATCCACATATTAGAGTTTCAGACTTAATATCATTTAGTAACTGCATTCTAATGCAAAAACTCTCATTTGAAAAATGCTGTAAGTTTATAACAATAATAACTGAAAGCCATTCCTGATTGTATGTCTATGGTTCAGAGGTATGTTTAAATGTGCCCTATCCCTCTTCCTCATACCTCATGAATCATTGCAAGCACTGAATAATTCTCAAGATCATTTTTATAAGTTAAAAAAGATTCCTACACCAACTAATCAGTTAAAATAGTGGATTAATCCTGCTGTTTTCTGTGACAATGAAGCAGTATTCAAAAACGTTTCCCACATCCTTTCCAATTCATTTTATTTAGGCTTTTATTATTATCCCCATATTATCCCTGGTTTGCAGTGGTGGTACAGAGGACTAATATCGAAGGTGTGAGGGTTTAGGGTGTGAATCTTTTTTAGTGTCATTAAGGTATTGAAATTATCTCTGGTGTCTAATTTCATTTCCCCCAACCTACCTTGTTTTTGTTTTTTTTAAGTGCCCTTCAGACTTGTTGATAATGAGGTATGCCTGACATCTAGACCTCCCCTTGAACCATGTAATAATAAAGTAGTATCTCTGGTATCTAGTTTTCCCCCTTGTTCCACATAATATTCCTATTGTCTAGTGCCCCACAACCCCTGTAGTAAGAAAGAAGTGTCCTAGGTGGCTAGTGCCCCCCCTTAGCAATGTTGAAGAAGTTTTTCATTAGTCAAAGGGAGTGTGTGGGTATAACAACTTAGCCAAACAAACATACATTCTGATACTCATTACACACACACAAACACACACACACACACACACACACACACACACACACACACACACACACACACACACACACACACACACACACACACACACACACAGACCTACCCTTTTCACTGACCATTCCACTGCTATCTCCAAGGCAGACATACACACACATTCACTTACACATGCAGCCCTTTACACACACACACACACACACACACACACACACACACACACACACACACACACGTTAACACCTTTAAACCGCTAAGCTCCCCAGTACTTTCCTACTGCAGGACCATATTCATTAACACAGGTGGCCAACTATACTGTCGTTTGATCCTCATTATTACATTTTCAATAATCCAGGCACTTGTACTTATTTATAAGTACTAAAGCACTAAAACAATTCAAAGGATCATAGGACGTTACTAGGCTATTAGCCCTGAGGCCCTTACAAGCCTAACCAAGAATTTAGCCCATTTTCTAACAAGTCAGCACCCCATGCCACTGTCCAGCAGGGACACAGGTGGAAACCCACAGTTGTATTTTCTGCTCCACATCCAGTTATCCAGGTTGCCCTTAACCATGTATAATGAGGTACTCTGCTTTACATGGAGAGGGAGTCTATTCCACAAAAGGGGGAGTCTTTGGGACACAAATCTGTCCCACCAACAAATTCTATTGATGTTACAGACCAGGCCAGGTTGAGGTCATGTGTATGGGTTTCTCAAGTGGAACTTGACTTGCAGATATGCAGCAGTCCCATCAGGCGGGGTCTGAGGTTGCTTTGTATGCCAGACAGAGGTCACCTCTGAGGAGTCTTTAGAAGACTGAGTAGAGGGACAGGGCTTTTAGCCTATCTGTGTAGGGTAGATGTTGAGGCCCTGGATTCTCTTGGTGAGGAACCTCTGTAGTCTCTCCACCTGCTGCATATTCTTTGTGAGGTACATGCCAAAAGAGGCATTGTAGTCAATAATGGGTCTTATAAGGGAAGAATACAGGGATGTTATGACCACCTTGACCCTGAAGCATCTGCCCATACTAATGAGGTGGGCCATGTAAAAAGCTTTCCATACAATGGAGGCAATATGGTGGTCAAAAGTCAGTTTGTTACCTCACGATTTATTGTGTGCTTAGTTTCTTATTATCAACGTGAAGCTCATAGACCAGTTTAATATAAGGACCAGGCCATACAGAAAAAGAAAGATTATGTTAATACTGTTTAGCAACATACAAATAGATCAAAGGAATATTCTGATCAGTCAGTACCTAATGTTATATTAAATCTTGAGCAAGGAATGTATTCAGGATGGATTGTATGTGCCTGGTATCTTGTAGCTTTAGGAAGTAAACCCATGATTTTATTTAGTTATTTACTGTTTGCAATGAATCAGGCATTTTGGAGGTTTTTTTTAAATATGTTTGTATTAAAACATATTAAAGCATTCTGCCTAGTTAGCTTTCTAATCTATGCTTACAAATTGGCTATATCAAGCCAGACTGTTTTTAAACCATATCTGTATCTTAAGACTTAGAAATTTTTGGATTAAACAATCATCTTTGTCTGAATTGGGTCTGGCAATCACACAGGAGATCCACTTTGAACAGGAAATGGATATAGAGTGATCCCCATCACTTCACTTCCTTAATTCCTTCTGGTCTCATTCTAGCCTCTGAATTCATGTGAAACATGAACACTCTTGAATTTCAGAATCTGTGCCCTTACTTCTCAGTGATATGCTGAGTAAACAGAAGTCGATAGATATCAATAAATTATATATTACTTTGGTCAGTGTATACCAATTCAGGCACGACCATTTAAAGAATCAGATTACATACAGATGGAGAAAAAACAGGGCACCATCAATCATGTATTCTCTTATTCTATAAGGGACATGTACACCCAGTGTACCAACTTTTAGCTGGTAAAAGACTTGCTGCCAAATATTTTAATAATATGTTTGATGTAGACAGTGGCACCTAAAGACTTTTGCTTAACTTTGGACAAGGCCCTGGACCCTTTTGCAGTTATGCCCAGTGCTGGGCAATGCCAGATCATAACTTTTCATTAAAAAGAAGAGAAACCTACAGCAGTGCCTAAGTACCCAAGTAATAAAAAAATGAAAGGTTATTTTTTTTCTAGATATCAGTGAGCTTTTGTGACAGCTGTCTTCACAGTTTAGAGCAGTATTCTGGGTAAAGTCAACCCTGTTTTTCCTGTTATCGATTTTCCAGTTCTATTAATGATACCATTTACAACTGCTTACATTTCTACTGTTTCAGCAAATAACTGGGCAATACAATTACTGTTTTGATGCCCAAAATCTAGCTTATTTGGCTAGCATAAGGAAAACCTAATCCCTGAAACATTTTGCAGCCAGAGTAGAAACCCTGACTCTTTGCATTTTCTTATGAGTTCACCTGTGTAGCCGTACCTGACCCTAACAGTCCTGCCATTGTGTTGCTGCATTTTTGCAGCTTAGATTGGGAATTCTTTATTTGTATTTATAAGACTAAAACTGGACTCCAGTAGTTTGAGGCAGTGCTTGTTGACTAGGAGGTTTTGGAACAAGAGTCTTGTACATTACATCTATAACCAGAGGGGGTTGTACAGTCACAATCTATCAGTGCCAGTAACGTGTCTGTAGAAAACATCTCCATTCTCCATACTCCAAAATTAATCAGTCAATCGACTGATTATTAATTAAGCAATTGTATTTGTCTATAAACATATTTTCTTAACTTGGTAAGTCTACAGGTCTTGACATCCATTTCAGAAATGACCCAAGCCTTGAACGTACTACTCAAAGAGTAATATAAGAAATGTAAAACTAACATTTAGGACATAAGAATAAATTTGTAATATGGAAATCCATGCATAAATACAAACATTAGACAATATGAAAATGACATTTCTTAAGTGCTTTACCATTCCAGTGTTAAATAAACATGACATGTATTCTTATGTGGTTAGCTGGGAAAGGGTTAAGCAGTGATAGAGGGAGATGCAATAACAGGTTGACAATACAACATGAAAGATTTTATGAGGGAGGAGGACTATAGTCAGAAACAATCAGATATGAAAGTTGCTGGGATGGGAATAAGGAGGTAATGTGTCAGGGTAGTAAAAGAGAGGAGAACAAAGAGGAGGAGGAGCAATAGAGGACTGAAAGATGTTTGAAGCTTCTTTCTCCATTGTCAGTTTTCCAGGTTGTCTAGTGTTTGCAATATATGTGTGTGGTACCGCAGGAGTTCTGTATGGTCCATTACTTCAACATCTCAATCATGTCTGACAATCATTTTTATTTCCAAACATCTTTATTGAATTATCACTCATATAAAAGTAATCACACTATAATTAACATAAAATTTACTTCATATATATTGCTATATGTCATATAACCTAAGCAGCATTACATGAATTCTTTGATTTCTGCCTTTTTTACACAATAAAATTTTTATTAAACCATCACTTACTACATTGGCAACTATACATTTATACAAAACTCATTCTTCTCTTGTATGTATTGTTCCCACAGTTCCCATATTTTCCTATGTAGTTTGCTCTTACCCCTTCCTAAAGATCTCAATTCCAGTTGTTTTATCTCTGTTACTATATTCACTACTTGGTTTAGATTTTGATTATCATTTTCTAGTAACTGCTTTTTTGGCAGCCACTATTATTAGAGACAGCAAGGCCTTACCATGTCTAGGCTATTCCAGTTCTGCAGCATAGCTCAGAAAAATCATCTCCCTCATCAGACCAATCTGCCCAACCAGCAAACCATGTCTGCCAATCTTGTTTAGTACTCTACCAACTTGGCCTTCAGCTCTGCTAACTACTGTTCGTTAACCATTTTAAAGATGGCTGAAGATACTCAATACCATTATCTCTTCTGTCACAATGGATAACTGTATAACTTTAGCCATGCCTCACCTTATTCTTATTGCATTGTCTGGTTGCTGTGGTTGTGCCCAATCTATATGCACAACAGCGGTCGCATGCTCCCTCATATCAGCAGCAGGTACTGCCAGATATTGATTGACCAGTCAGAGTTTAATTAAGGCAACTCTTAAAACTGACATAAGGCTGCCAACAACTGTTTTAGCTTATTATTTAGGACAGTCATCTTCAAATGTACACCTTTATGAGATGAAAAGGAGATAGGCCTAGCTACTACATGCCCAATGTATGCCCAGACATCTCTAATGCATAGTTTGCATTTGTTCTGCAGTACAATGGCTATGAAACTGTTTCAGAAATAGTTGTTGCAGCTTTGGATGAGATTTTGTGTCTAGGTGAGTACTAATATAATATATTATATATAAAATATATAATATATATTATATTATATTATATATCTATATATCTATCTATATAGCTCTCTCTCTCTCTCTCTCTATATATATATATATATGTGTGTATATATATATATATATATATATATATATATATATATATATATATATAAATATAAATATACTATAACTATAATAAAAGTCTAAAAGGTTTTATTTTCTAACTGCAACGTTATAATTAACTCTACTAGGGAAGTTGCAGCAAAGCAGTTTTGGATTCAGTTTTAAAACAAAGGAAGTAGATGTAGCATATATGCAGCTGACCTTAGGAAGACTTATGATAGTGACTGCATATAGACTACATCATGGGAGGTGGATGTTTGTCTGAACACATACAATGGACAAATAGTGCATCTAACAAATATATTATTACTAGTAGGGTAGCATAGTATATCAGGCATCTACAAGATTTATTAAAATGTGCGGAAAAGTGAGTACAAATTCTTGCTGGCTACCTGGTAAGGGTGATTCTTAGTCTGGTGACATCCACTCAGCAAGAGTTTGTAAAAGAAAGACAGAGAAGTGTCAACTGTATTACAACTGTAACTTTCCTTCAATGGTAATTTTTCTACATTTGAGTAAGATATTTAATTTGTTTAATTGAACTTTTTAGGATGCCTTCAAAAGTTTTGGAATCACATGATTTTAGCTAAGTGTAAATTATTGTATTGCCAAACCCTTGCCAAAGCCATGACTGTCCTTCATCATCCTTCCAGCTGATCAGGCATGCTCTCCATTGGATGCCCATTTCACCTACTTCTCTTTATCTTTGCAGCCAGAATTCTTAGTAGCTATATTAGATCGTATCACATCCTGTATGGAATTCCATTATCAGCAGAGTGTGTTTTATTGTGATATTGACCCACAAATGTCTGTTGACTCTAGACTTCTAAGCCAGACTCAGGTGTTCTGTCCATTTGTCATCAACTTCAAACTTTCCATATGATTTTGTGCTATAAGAATATGGAAAAGACAGTAAGCTTTCTTGCTCATTGTGGTCTATGATCAACACTGGAACACATTACAGCAACTATGAGTCAACTGGAATATTCAGCATACCTGCCTTGTTTCTGAAGTTTCTACTTCTCTAGTGATTACCTAACTTAGTTGTCAGATGCCTCAAAACATTCTTTTAGGATTCTGTGGTACAAAAATCACTTGCTTATTTCTCATAGAAAGTTGATGGCTCACATTTGAAAAGGATGACTGTATTTCTATGACCCCCCTGCCCAAATACATAATGACTTCAGCAGCCTTACAGGTTTTTGGAACTGTAAGTACTTCATGTGCAGTCTTGTTTTTTTCCAGAACTTCTGGCAATTTAGTAGCCAGGCAGTAGATGAACTTGTATGAGAGAAGAAGGCTTTAGGACAAAGGGGAAGAGACATGATGAGGACCTGAAGAAATGACTGTGATGTAATTCAAACCATCAGGTGGCTTATGAAAACAAACCAAAAAAAACAAAAACATTTGTTGGCAGTGTTGGTGCTGTAGTTTTTTTTTTTTTTGAAAGACATTTTGCAAAGTACTGATTGTTTCTTTGTTACATAATGTAATAGCTCAGACGTCTTGGTATGGTAGTTTAATCATTTAGAAAAGGATTAATTGCCAACAAAGCTATTCAAATGGGGTCTATATCATAACATCAAAGTTCTCTAATATCGAATGTTATTATATTGAGCCCTAAATACCAAAGTGTGAAAACACTGAACAGTCAGAATAGTGAATTTTTTCCCAGGGAAAAAATCCGCTATTCCGAGAAACATACACACAGCACAAACACACACAAAAAACAGCCATCCACACACATACACTTAAAATCCTACACCTAAACTAAACTTTACCTACAGTACTAGCTATCCACTTACCTTAACCCAACCCTAACCCTAAGGTCCGTCGCTATCGCACACTCACCTCACCCGCTCCCTAAACCTAACTCACCTAACCCACCCCCTAACCCTAACCTACACACAATCGCACACTTACCTGATCCGTGCCCTAACCCTAACTCACCTAACCCACCCCTAACGCTAACCTACACACAATCGCACACTTACCTGAACCCAACCTGTAACACTCCAATATATCGAATGCTGAAAACAGCGAAGCCACAGCAACAGCCCACCTAATTCTTTCCCTGGGAAAGAATTCGGTGTCCTGCACCTTCGCTGTTTTCAGTGTTCGACATTACGGGTTCGATATTATAACATTCGATGTTAGAGAACTTCGATGTTATAATATAGACCCGTTCAGATGCAGCAAACCTCCCAATGTTATTCTCTAGCTCTTGCTTTTAGTCATATAATAGGGCTATATCAGCAGCACCGTTCACCTAAGAAACTCTTTATGAGAGGTGTGTGTATGGACCAACTCTGGTTTTGCTGGAGTCATGCAGCAGTGTACCTTCATCTGTTATGGGAATTCCAGGCAAATGGTATTACAAGGGTAACGAGTAAATATATTAGAGCAAAACAATCACCTGGTACAGAAATAACAGTCTCATTCTAGACGAAAAGATCTACATTTCACATATATCAGCAACTGAGTTATTAAAGGCAGACAGTACACTAAAAGGTTTAGAATTGTTTGCAGGCAAGACATTTTCAGTGAGTCACACTCAGACAGAAAAAAGAAGCCTCTCAAACACATCTGACACTGGAGGGCATATCCTGAAGAGCATAGGAAATCATTGCCCCTAGATACCTCATGCTTTTAGCCAATAACGCAATGTAACTTAATACTGTTTTCAGTAATCAAAAAAATCAAGTAATCTAGTCAAGCTTGAAAAATTGCAGATGAACTTGTCAAAGAAAACAGAGAATGAATTAAATATATACTAGTCAAATAGACTTCAGGAACTGTTCTCTGTATCTCAAGTGTTCCAAGAAGAGATCCTTTGTTAAACATACAGCATAATTTTGATGTAATTTCATTTGAAATCCTGTGTTTGAAGTTTACACTTCTTATTGAAGTGAATTTAAGTCCTTATATCCTTCTATTAACAGTGACCATAAATAGCAAAATAACAAAGCATGATAAATTCATTGTTGAATGACTTTTTGTTCTACGGAACATATCACTGCTCAAAATAAGCAAATACACTGTAGAAACGATCATGACAAATACCAAAATGGGATCAGTCTTTTCAAAAGCCAATACTTTTTAAAATAAAAATGTTTACTGATTATTTGCAGCCAGCATGCATAATCCAAATGTTATGTTGTAAGCCATTCTACAATCATTTGCATATTTATACAAACTCAGTAAAACTTTTACAATCAGTGAAACTAGTGTTATTTAATGAATTAGGACATCTTATAATACATGAGACTGCAGACTGTTATCAGTATTACCAACCGACAACTCTCCCATATCATCCAATTTTCTTTAAAATTAGGTTAGCTACTTAGCACCCTACATTAACTTGAATAAAATTTTCAACATTAAAGTCTTGCTCCATTAGCACCTACAGATATGGGCCTGTCAATATATAACTCAAGGAATAAACCATTTACCCCAAAATAGAAAGAATTCAAAATATCAAGTACAACCTTTATATACAAGCCTAGCTTTCAACCTCTTAACACAAAATATATGGAACAAGCCAAAGATAATTGGGGGGGGGGATTTTAAATATTGCTTTTATAAACTTAGAACATTGCTAGAATAAAAGGTCTTGGCATTACCATGCATTTTTCTTATTTTAAAATATTTTATTCATTTTCAAAAAACATGCATTTTTCTGAAGGATATGAAGTTGGAAGCTCAAATGGCTGTTATTTCACAAATTCAGTCCTTACAGATGTGCCAAAAAATCTAGAAAACCACAACTTTTATTAGGAAAAGTTTAAAAATATGAGGCAAAAATTTGGACATTCTGCAAAAATCTGGAGAGTTGAGAGGTATGTATACAAGTCCACTGTCTATGAGATAAATGCCATTTTCTTCTTGTCTTTATGCTAAGTCTTTATCCTCTTGTTATTTTATTTCAGATCTTACCTTTTCATCTTATATTAGTCGGCGCCATGGTAACACTCCTATATATTCACTTTATTTTCTCCTATATTATGTTTTTCCTACTTCACATTCCCTATTCCATACTACCTCTGTTATTCTTTTCATCTGTTCTCTCAGATATAGTATTTGAATTCTCTTCAATTCAGGCATATAACACCCCCCCCCCCATGTCATGTAAACCTTTCTTCTTCTTTGCTTCTCATAAATTGCTTCCTATAACTTAATGCAGTATTCTGAATGCTATGTTACTACAACTTACCAACCAAACATTTGCAGAGTCCTGGTATAAACCTCCTCTTTACATCTTCAACATTATTCTTCACATGCAATATGTTTGAGTGTTATGAATCACTAATTCTAGCTGCATTTGCTTGTCTCAACAACTGCAAGTGATCTAATCTTTACAGTCTTAAATACTGCTTCAAATTTGTCCTTTTCACAAAATAGCTATTTAACATTAATATTTTTGACAGATGAGAAATGTACAATTTTCTATTTATCAGTCTTTCCCTACATGTGTTGAATCCTGCCTCTCTGCCATATCTGTTACATTATCTTATAAATGGCTATCACCCCCACCTATTAAATACCTTTTCAAGCTTTTCAAACATTTGCTAATCCCCATTTGGGTAGCTTTTTTGTATGTGTGTCATTCACAAGACTTAAACAGAATGTGCTGGACAGGCAGATATGTGCCCTAGAGACTGCCCCTCCTATGAAACAGGTTTTATACCCATGGGAAGCTGAGTTTATCTATTACCCAATTTAAGTGCAACCTAGACCAGTGGATGGGCAATAAGAAATTTACACAAGGCCTGGCACCCATGTCCCTTATGGACAGATGTAGCTTATAAATGCCTGGTTCTCAATGTCCTATTCAGATACAGGGCATCATTATTCTTTTGGGAAAACTTGGCTAGGCTTAGAAGGAGTCCCTAAAGTAAGGAGAAACAGGAAGATCTGGAGACATCTGAAAAAGAAATATGCACATGTGAAAGAAAAAAAGATTTAATGTGGTGTAATATCTATGCAAAGGAGAAAGCAAAACTAATAAATACAAAAAGATCAGGACCAAAGATATTTGAAGAGAAATATAGGCAAAGGAATCCAGACATGGAAAATGTTACAATACAAAGAAATAAGAAAACAAAGAGGAAAAGTAGAAAATGAGATCAGTAATGGAGAAGTTAAAGAAATAGAAACTGAGGTTATGGAGTACCTGCAAAGTGAAGGATTCAGTGTAGAAAATCTAATTCAGAAAGCATCACAACAGGCTAGAGCAATGGACCTCAAAATTAAGGAGAAACCAGTGGAACAGTAGCAATTGGTCAGGTACCATATTAAGATATTTTGGAGCCTTCCACAGGAAACCAATATAAATGTTCACTTGAAACTGGACAACAATGGAAGGAACAGGAAACTGTGGAAACTCTGACACAGTCAGTGCTAAGGAGTGATAGGCCTGTGAGTTCCCATATGACAGAGCAATGGATGGTAAATGATGAAATTGAAGAGAATGTGCCACAGGATCATGCAACAAAACATTCTATGGAATGCCCCCAGGAAATAGAAAACAAAAAATGTGCCCTCAGTTTAGAAGAAAACGAGCTAAGAGAAGAGTTGCTTGATTTAATAGAGATAGATAGACATAGTAAGATCAATGAAATAAATAGACTGCAGAAGGTCAATAAAAAACAAAAATTCAAAAGTCTAATAAAACAAATGAACACAGTAATTAGAACTGTCCACAGAGATCCACACGGTATAACAGAAGTAAATAGGATATATTACTGTGCAGCTAAATTAAAAACTGATAAAGTTATACCACAAAAACGCTGGGTAGTGAGGGAAACGAAGGGGAGGAATCGAATACAATCATGGAAGTATTGAATAGAGAAAACTAAAAACCAATCAAGGCAAGAAATTTCACTGTTAGAAGAGTATAGAAGAGGGAATAGATCAACCAAAATACTTAGAAAGAGAGATGTGATAAAAGTAGTGTGCAGTATTAGAACAGACCAGAATCTATCATGCACCATCTCAAATAATAAATTAAAAATGTCAGCACAGGCAGAAAAACTTAGAAGATACACAGATAAATATAAAGGAAAAGTACAAAATGATCGATTTATTGATGACCCAAATATGGTAAAAGGAATTGAAAGACGACCAAAAAAAGAAGAA
Source organism: Protopterus annectens (assembly GCF_019279795.1). Classification (NCBI taxonomy): domain Eukaryota; kingdom Metazoa; phylum Chordata; order Ceratodontiformes; family Protopteridae; genus Protopterus; species Protopterus annectens. Next base: position 346,374,615 of record NC_056730.1, on the reverse strand, counting down.
CTAGATACATTTTGGGGAAGTATCAGAATATTTTGTGGAATATAACAATGATGCTAAATGGATGGAAGAAGTAAACAAAGAGTATGAAGAGAGACTGAAACAAAGTTAAGAAAAGCATCTAATTGGAAAACCCCAGGCCCAGATGCAGTGCCTAACTTTTGTTAAAAGTATTAACATCTTTGCACAAAGATTTAGCCATGAGTAAGAACTATTTATATGCACAGCCCAGACAGATACCAACCTGGCTAACAACAGGAAAATCAATGCTCCTACTTAGGAGTAACCTGTAAGCCACCTTAAAAATTATAGACCACCAACTTGACTTCTGATGCCATATAAACCATACACTGGAATTGACGCTGACAGAGTTTATAGTCATTTAGAAGAAAACTCAATCATGGCAATAGAACAAAGGGGCAATAAAAGAAAATCATATAGAGCAAAGGATCATTTGTTGTTAAATAAAGTCATAGTGGAAAAATGTAAAAAGGGGAAGGTAAGGCATGGATTGACTACAAAAAGCATTTGATAGTATCCCACATCCATAGATAAAAGAGTCCTTAAAAATGTATAAGATACACCCTACATTGATCAACTACATCACAGTGACCATACACAGTGGCAGACCATTTTGCAATTAAGCCCATGATAATGGACACATTATTATCCCAGGGATAAAAATTCAAAGGGAAATATTCCAGGGTGACTCTCTCACTGCTGCTATTCTGCCTTGCCTGTAATCAACTAAGCTGCCTGCTTAACAGCTTATACCATGGCTATAATTTGGCTCCTAGAAAACAACAAGGTGTAAAGAATTCTCATGTTCTCTTTGTTGATAATTTAAAACTGTATAGCTCATCAGATGAGGAACTGAAAGCACAACTGCAGCTTGTCAAAACTTTTTCAGATGATATAAGAATGTAATTTGTTCTTGATAAATGTGCAAAAGCAACCTTTAAAGCAGGAAAACTGCAACACCAAGAAAACATCAGTTTGGGGCAAGAGTTTGATATAAAAGAGCTTGAGTAAGAGGGGGGGTGTAAAAATATTTAGGAATTGATGAAGGATCAACAATAAAACATGAACAACTGTGAACAATACTTAGTAAGGAATATTTTAGAAGACTTAAATTAATCCTGAAAACAGCATTGACATCTAGGAAAAAAATCCAAGTCATAAACTGATTTGCTCTTCCTGTCCTAACTTAACAGTTTTGGAGTGATTGACTGGTCCCAAAATGGGTTGGATTGATTAGATAGGAAAACAAGAAGGATGCTTCACGCTCACCAAATGATTTGCAAATTCACAGTCATAAACAACATGGTAAAAAGTATCAGTAAGAAAATAATAATTTTTGCAGGGGGAAACCCCTCCACCCCTCAGCATTAGTAGCTGCAATCCCATACCTCCCACTATTTGTATATAGCATCTTTTACATTGTTGTTATGGCAGGAGAAATAAAAATCACTCATATACTGACATTTTTCTTTAATTACGAATTACAATATTAAAATATTAGTGATTGCACATACAGATGTCCACCACACTCTTCATTATGACAAAAAAAAAAATAAAGGATGTGACAGGCACTTTCATGTCATAGGAAGGTTCCGACTTTTATAAATGTCTATACTATGTATATTGTTGCAGATATTGTACATAATTCAGTGGTAGCATTTTTTATTTGAAAATGTGGAAATATTATTGGCATATTACTGTTTTATGTTTTTTGAAATAAAACTCCTTAGTCCTTGATGCAAAAGTAGATTTAAAACTTTGTATCTTTATTCCATGTAACAAAAAAGTTGATAAGCGCTTTCGCATAGATACAACTATGCTTCATCAGATAACTTTTAAAAACAAAGCTCTCTATTTTAAACTAAAATAGGTGGGAACTTAACTCATTAGGTCTTCAATTTATCACTTAAACAATCGAATATGCAAATTCTGTTCTCAAGACCCTGCCAACCTTATTCATTCACAAGTGCAGGAAAAACAAAGTAAGCATTTAACATTCATTGTTACTTTCTTTCTAACAACCAGGAAAATATGTATATGTAACAAGTGTAGCTATCACCCACTTATGCACATCTCTTTTTAGAGCCATTCTTATAAAGAGCTACTTTAAAACGAACCTTGTTGTTTTACCGGAACCTCTTGTGAACACTTTAAAACATTTTTAGGCAACCCATATATCTTGAGTTATAATGCATAGTCTTCTTTTTATGTGAATCTCAGTTTGGGACTTGTGAAATTTGGTCTCTCAACAGAACGGTTGCATCTTTTAGTTTGTGTTTTATGTTTGTAATATAGTTATTAGAACATCAGAATTTTCATATAGATAGACAGATGGATAGACAGATGGATAGATAGATAGATAGATAGATAGATAGATAGATAGATAGATAGATAGATAGATAGATAGATAGATCCTTAACAGAAACAACACAACCTGTTTTTATTTCTGTAATGCAACTATTGTTGCCAGCTAATTTAGGGCTGCCTTAAGAAAACACTAACATCTGTGATGAAGAAGTCCTTTTTGTTACATAACAGCTTCACTACATCTAATTATACCCCTATATGTCAGCATATATGCGCTGCTGGGTGAATTATTAGACAGTTTAGGTACTGGAAGACATTATAATACTTTCTTGATCTGTGTGCTTGATTAATGACTTTGTTGCTGTTTCTTTCATAAAAAAGAACAATATGAATTGAACATTTTATCACACACTTATGTCTTTCCATAGTTTACTTACAGGGGGCCCTGGTGGTCCCATTTGTCCTGGTGGTCCTTCATTTCCCTGTAAAAGAGAATATAGTTATTGTTTAGTTACTTAATGCTGTTGGTAGAAGAACAAAATCACTCCACACAGACATATTTATGTAGCTAGTACCGTTAACATCATAGTTAAACAGAAACAGGATCCACGTGGGATCACTCCACACAGACATATTTTTGGAACTAGTACCTTTAACATCATAGCTACACAGAAACAGGATCCATGTGGGATCACTTCACACAGACATATTTTTGGAACTAGTACCTTTAACATCATAGTTACACAGAAACAGGACCCATGTGGGATCACTCCACACAGACATATTTTTGGAACTAGTACCTTTAACATGATAGTTACACAGAAACAGGATCCATGTGGGATCACTCCACACAGACATATTTTTGGAACTAGTACTTACATCATAGTTACACAGAAACAGGATCCATGTGGGATCACTCCACACAGACACATTTTTGAACTAGCACCTTTAACATCATAGTTACACAGAAACAGGATCTATGTGGGATCACTCCACATAGACATATTTTTGGAACTAGTACTTTTAACATCATAGTTCCAGAGAAACAGGATCCATGTGGGATCAGTCCACACAGACATATTTTTGGAACTAGTACCTTTAACATCATAGTTACAGATAAACAGGATTCATGTGGGATCACTCCACATAGACATATTTTTGTAACTAGTACCTTTAACAGCATAGCTACACAGAAACAGGATCCGTGTGGGATGACTCCACACAGACATATTTTTGGAACTAGTACCTTTAACATCATAGTTACAAAGAAACAGGATCCATGTGGGATCACTCCACACAGACATTTTTTTGGAACTAGTACCTTTAGCATCATAGTTACTCAGAAACAGGATCCATGTGGGATCACTCCACACAGACATTTTTTTGGAACTAGTACCTTTAGCATCATAGTTACTCAGAAACAGGATCCATGTGGGATCCACCTAATGCTGATGCCCAGGTGGTTCTTAAAGACCATCTACAGCTCACACTTATTTCCCTTACTGCAGGCACCTGTGCAGCTACAAGAGGCCAGGATTTCGTTAGACTGTACAACAGTGAGGATAAGTCTTTCAGGAAAAGAAATTTTTAAAAAGAACAGAGCAAGGATTCATTGTCATGTTACTGGGGAATATGCTGATTGTATGTTATTAGAAAATCAGAAGAAAAATCTCCTACCAGTGGCACTACTGAGGTACTGAACATGAACTTTCCCTTATTGTGGATGCAAATTATATCATCTGGCTGATCAAAAATTTTTCATGATTTCGACTTAATTTTCAAATCAAAAGCAAGTTTGTAAAGTGTTTAATCAGGATGTGAACATTCATTCTGCTTTACTGGACTTGGTGAAAAGAAATCAGTTTAAATAATGAGTTTGTGAATTTGGTGAAATGTTTGCATAGCTGCTTCCTTAGCTAATGCAATGTGAATTCAAAGAAAGCAGATGAACATAGATACATGGCTCCCATGAGTTGATACAACTAGATCAGCAAACTAGTATTGTTAGAACAATAATGCTATACATAAATAATGGATTTTTTTTATTTCTGTAAGGCACAGTTGAGTACAATCACACTTAATTCTTTAGTCAAAGTGAAGGAAAATTGTTACTGTTATGTCTGCTTTTACATGCAAATTTAAATGTCCATTAGTACACCAGTGAAATATAACAAAGTTTAGCTTATTAAGGCAGCAAAGTATAAATTAGTCATATCCTTTTTCTCAGAGTTTGATCCTCACAGTATCTAATTGCATGTCATTGACCAGACCATGAGCTGAAAAAAAGCTAAGTTCATCTGCTGGATCTTATTCTGTGACTAAATCAACCATCTAAAAATGTATGCATTTTTCTGCATGAAATATTATTTCATAATAAAAGTAAATAAATAAATTATACCAAACAACTATTTACAGTCATTTAATTAGATAAGTGCACATTGATTAAAGACTCTTAAGAAAGGAGTTAAGGATTAACTTAATTATTTAATTTAACTGCAGTTACGATAGCATGTGAGATGCCTACAGAAAATCTAACTCTGAAATAAAATCATACATTAATGTTGGATGTATTAAAATACAGGAATAATATTTACGTTTTTTTCTATATTGTGCAACAGAGTATTAAAATAGTTGTATTGGTGTAACACTATGGTAGAATGACTGTATGTGAGATAGAATAGTAAATAATAATACATGATGTGCAGGAAATAAATAACAGAGTACCCTTTGACCTTTTGGTCTGCTGAATGTAGAGCAAGGGAATTGGATGTTACATAACTTCAAATGACAATGACGTATATCTAGAAAGCATCCTACACTAGAGGTACGCTTTAAAATGAAGAATGATATAACGTGCATTCCTTTATTTTATATAATTAATAAATGTCGATTTTGCAATTTCATTTATGAAGACTATTGCAATCATTGAATATGTCTGACTGATCCTCAGTATCCATGTGAGGAAGACAAGGCAATTCACATTATTAAAGAAACTAATTAGATTTGTAATAAAAGTAAGCAAGTTATTATCGCAAATAACTTACTTTCAGAACGTCAGAAGTGAAAGGATAAATAAAGCATGGGGCAATATCTATAACTACACATGATATACTTCCCCACACCACAGTACCTTACCTGGGGCAATAAATTCAGAACCCACATCATACAATTGGCAGGTGCAGAATCGGAGAACAGGAAGGCAGCCAGTGATGTTCTGCAAGGCTTAGTGAAGGGTACTTTTTATTTGGAATTTACTTTTTCAATCTCCAGATGAAGAATCAAGACTTCTAGTTAACTAAGTCTGCAGATAACTGCACAAGGGCATTTATTAAAACCCTCCCCTTGATGCTCAAACTCTCCAGCAAACACCTGGTGTATTAAAAATGGGCTTAAATTAACTGCTAAAAATTGCAACATTGTTACAGTTAATAGACGGTCCTTCTAAAGATAATATTCCCCTTTAAAATAAAAGTGCTGTTAGGGAGCTTGGAACTTGGATTGATAGTTCCCGTTCTTTTGATCATCGATCATCATGTAATAATAATAGGAAATCCTTCTAATTAAAGCAACTATTTGCAAAAGAAGTATCATCCAACTCTAAAGAGGTCTTTGCACCCTCATATTCAGGAATTATTTGGTCAGTCATTGAATATAACGGAGCCATTCTGATGAACCTCACCAGACATAGTAAAGAATTAGAAAGATCCCTCAGGTTCCTAACTAAAACTGCTGGTTTTAAAACCTTAAGCCACAAATGCTGTCACTTTATTCAGTACTGTATAATCTCTGCCATTAGGAACCCAGTGATACTGGATCTACAGAAGTCAAATAGTCCCTGAAACACCAGATTCAGGGATCTGAATATTCAACAGCAGATTAATAAAACATGGTGGAGAAACAGGCTCATCACATAGCGCATTCCTCACTTCTGAAACAGACTCCACCTGAAGTTCAAATGGTGTGATATAATAACTTCCTTCAAGGAATGTGGATGGTTGGATTGAAATTCATGAATTCACTCTAGGCTTGACTGGTTTAACCCTCCTTAAAAAAAATAAAAAATAAAAGAAATAAAGAAAGTGAGAGAGAGTCTAAGGGCTGGTATCAGCAAGTTGTAATGGTTTTAACACTCAGTTTTCTTGAGTTTTCCTATGATTCTTATGATTTGTATCAGCTTCAGGATGGAATTTTACTAAGACTGAAGCATTAAGAAGTGTAAGTTTGAATTATTTTGTGGGTAAGTAGCATGTTACACAACATGACAAAATAAATAGAAGAAGCTGAGTGATTTCCTGCATAGTCACAGATGTAAGATCACAAGAAAGTAAACATGCATTTGATTGGTCAAAATGCCTTTTTCTGATTTCTTCACCCAACTCTACAGAACAGATTTAAAGAGTGAGTTGTTGCTGCAGTACTGGCACACTGAGTTATGTGCCATTTATGATTTTGACACTCTCTTGCCAAATCATACTAGCCTATATCATAACTTTACATTGGCTTTTCATGTATGCTTTAGAACTGCCAGTTATTGGCATTATCTGTCTATCTAGCTAGGTAGCTAGGTGCCGCTCTATGTAGCAAGCTAGCTGTCTTAAAAGGACTTTAACGTATGATGTGGTTATAGTATCAGAAAGTCATGTAAATAATACAATTAATTGATCCTGGTCTTAACTGGTATATTTTCAAAATGCAAATTTTTACATAGGACAGAAGCCAACATGCAGTCATAGAAAAAAATATAAAAGGACAGTTTGTGGTCTTATTCAGCCAACAGTCATAATGTGGTGCAAAATCAAAGCTTAGATCTGCTGTGGAACAATTGAAGAGTCAGAATTTAGCAATCCCTACATGAGCATACAGTGTTCATTGCAAGATATTTAATAACACTGCTTTTAGGTGCTGATAAGTGGGTAGATGCATGATTGATAGTGTGTAATACAAAATACATTCTAAAATATTTAGACTCCCCCAAAAAGTGCTTTTTGAGTGAATAAGATGGAAGCTGAACGGTTAGAGCACTGACACAGAGATGCAAAAATTACAAGGTATGTGGTTTAAAGCTAATTAGTGCTATAGGTATGGGCCATAGCTACATCATAGGATCTTTGTAGATTGTGGAGCAGAAGAGAGATATTTGCCCTTTGGTAAACAGACAATAGTCTGGCTGTACTTAAGGTGGCGCATTAATTTATTGCCTGGGCAATAAATTTGTTCAAAAACCTGGATGTGTATTTCAGTTTGTAACAGAGTCACGCGTGATTAGTAGTAATACATTTTGCAATGCAAGATTCAAGATAAGTAGTTTAGGCTAAAGACATTAATAGATGAGAGATTTTATAGTAAGTACCAAGCAGACCTTTTGTTTTAGCAAACAGTCTTGTCCAGATGAACATCAAAAGTTAGTAGAAGGTTAAGCAAGACTCAATGGATATGAAGTGATTTAGCTGAATGAAGATGTCCTCCTTGTGGTAATGACAAAGTCAAGTAAGAGGCACATGGGAGAATAGCTTTTTCTGAGCTAAATAATACACTTTCTGGTTTATGGAGTTTAGGAAGAGTCTCACATCATTAAACCAAACACTGAACTAGTCAAGGCTGATGGAAAATATATTTTATAGGCTTGGGTTGAATATGTCAATTAACAAGATTACCATGTTACCAGCATATGAGATGGTTAGGATGCCAAGCTGAGAGACAGCAAAGATATTTATAAAATAATAAATACAACAATGACACCAGGACCTATCCTTGTGGAATATAAATGACTACTTGTTTTGAGTGGGCAAATGTGTGTCTTATTTTTGCAAGGTAGTTTTTGATGAAGAGGTAGCTTCTCCTCCAGTCCAGATAGACAGGTATATAGTTCTGCAAATTAATATATAAAAATAGTAATATATTCCCATGTCCATGTCCTTCCACATACGTCCTTTAAACTAATTGTGTGCTGTGCTTAGGGAAGGAAAGACATTTACCTGTGTAATGCATGTTTTTTGCATATACTGGCATTTCACTCTTTGCATGTCTGTCAAAACAAGATCTCCTTTCAAGAATGACCTTGTACATCACACAGCCTTGTATTATTTTCACCTCCCAAAGATGATCACATATTTGCTCTGCGCCTACCTCCCTGTCTTGCCTAACCGATTTATGTCTACAGCATGACAGTCTTTTTTTGTAGTTGAAATACCTCACAGTGTGACTCATAAATTAAAACTTGACTAAAAATAAATACTTTAATGGAAATCTGTAAGCATGTTTGTTCTCAACACATAACATCATCAGAATGAAAGCGCTTACACATTTCCATTAAAGTATTTATTTTTAGTCATTTGCAGTGATTTATTTCATATTTTTTACAGATTCTAAGCTTAAGTCTTTGGTGTTTTTTGATCTTATAATATTATGTTATCTATCGACCAAGAGCAATTTTACCCGGAGAGACTGACCATCTTCATGGTAGGTTGTGTTTCCTGCAAGAATACTACTTACGATTTTGTTTACTTTAAGCAGCTTAAGACGACCCTTCTCTTGTCAGAAGCCACAAATCCATTTACATTCTACGTTATGAATGACTTCATATAAGAGGTAAGTGTGTAACTATGTACTTTTTCTGGAGTATCACACTAGATGGATATAGCATAGGGACAATAATGCTATGGTGTAGTAATTTCAGAGATGTGTGCACTGTCCAGCAATATCCTATAAGTGGACATCCCTAGGTAGAAGACAAGAAATCTGTATCACATTCTGTTAATAGCCCACATATGTTTGACAGTATATTAACCGTGCACTGCTCTCCATTCATATACAAGTCCTCTACAGTTATTTACACAGCAGATATTGCCCCCACTCCTGAATAAACATCATCTCTGAACCCAGACGTATACCCTCAAAAGCAACATCAAAAAGCACTTAGCTGTATAGACCAGCATTCAATTTGATCACATGTAAAAGGGCATTTTACAAACCTGGAATGATATTCCTGAGAATTTTCTATCTTTTAAAACACTAAAATATCACTTAGACACTACATGCTCAAACCAAACCATGTAAATGTATTAAGAACACATGGGCTCATGACATTGTGTTTTACCCCTTTTATGTTGCAAGTTTTGCACATTTACTAAGTATGTTGTCTTTTGTTGCTGATTTTATAAAAGAATGTCTGGTGCTGACTTTTGTTGAGTCTTTTTTTCCAGGGGGCAATCCAGGAGCACTGTCTGGTAAAGTGACTTGCTCAGAGTCACACAATAGACAAAATGGCGTAAAAGGAACCAGGTCCTAGGTACGTTATTATAAGAAGTAGGCTGTTAATAGCTCAGTGTATTTAATCTTCTACACTACCTGCCAGAGTAATGTCATAGTATGATGGGTACGGGCAATACAATTCTGACATGGAGAATTAGAATGGTGACAACAAAGGATGCTTGTGAGGAGATTCTGCCCAATGAAAGAAATGTAATAAGCAAACAATAAGGCCTGGCAGGGTGTATGCTCATGTGCAATTAACACCCACCCAGGGGTTTCATGAGGCCCAATGCCACAGGAGGAGGGCCTGTACACCCCTGGAAGGGCATTAATTACCCATTAACATAACCTGAATGGCATTATTGCACTTAGAGAATGGACTCTCTGTAAAATTGTGTTTTACTCATTTTTTTTTAAGTACTATATAATTTTTTATATATTTTTGATGTAAAATAGTTCCTCAGTCTAATGCTTCAATCTTGCTGTAATATACATTAATGGTGTTGGAGGAAGAATTTTACATCAAAAATATAAAAACATATGTTGAGGTAAGAGGTCGGGAGGCATACCTCTCAACCTTTTAGAACAAGAGATCTGGACAAAGCCATAAATAATGGGGGAACAAAGGCCCAAAAATAGGAACAATTTTTAAATATTGCTTTTACAAATAGAGAAAGTTGATAGAACAGATTTTGCATTAGCATGCATTTTCTGAAGTGAATAAAGTCTGAAATTCAAATGCCTGTCATTATTTTCTGACTTCAGTTCTCAATGCTTTGCCAGCAATTTACCAGAAAACCAAAATTTTATGAATACCATACCAAAAATATGAGGCAAAAATCTGTACAGTTGAGAGGTATGAGATATGCAAACACCTTAACTGCTGCTGCCAGGGATCACTGTCACTCTTCACTCTCTCTCTCTCACACACACACACACACACACACACACACACACACACACACACACACACACACACACACACACGGTCTCTTCTGCTTTCATATATGCATTCACTGTCATTCACCGACGTACACACATATACACAATTTGTTACTTTAAGTTTCTTTTCTTTTTTCCAAATAAAGCAGAAGGACTTAGAAGTGGCTTCAGGTTCCAGTATAAAAACGTTTAATAAAACACAAGTGCTTTCGTAGGTGAATCCCACTTCTTCAGATGTCAGTACAAATTAAATAAAACCATTCCCCCTTCTTATACACACATCACATGATACACCAATTAAAGCATAACTCACATTTAAAGTTGTCAGTGCCATAATTCAGCACTTAACATATGCTTTCCTAAAATACATATAATTAGTTCATAGATCAACAGATTAAAACATACATATATAAAATACATTGATGTACTTGTAAAATAAAACATTGCATAAAACTTAAATACTTCCATAGACTACCTGAAAAGTGGCCTAGATTTCAATTTAAGCTGCATTGGGACATATTCATTCAGCCCATGACCAGTGTCTGCTGTCAGCCTCACTCTCCACTTAGCTTCTAACTCCTCAGTGGCATTACGTAAATCACCTCCCCTAATGTTTTCAAAAGTCCTACCTATGGCTAGAAATTTAATTTAATAACAAAATCCAAAAATATATAACACTTCAAATCCTATCAACCTATCACATTCACCTTATAATAAAGCCTTAAAGCACTACTACCTACACATATAGAACCATATAAAATACTAATCAAATCATACCGAAGTATCTTGTTACAATACAAAAAATACATAGAAACACAATTGAAATAAATATTGTATAAACTTACAAAACATAAAACTAATATGGAAAATAAATATAAAAATAAAATAAAATGCTATGTTTATAAATAATATACTTATATAAATATGTGTATATATCAACTACTATAATGTGCATGAAACAGGAATAGTATATACATAATACCAGGGACAGATATTTCACTTAATATTCCTACATTTTCTTAGCATGGGCTTGATTGAAGCCCTCTCATTAAGCCCAGAACATCTATCTGCCCTCAACATGATTATCCAGTTACTTTCCTTACATTCAGTGTGATTCCTAACATCCCCTTCACGTGTACTCGGAATTATAACCTCTAGGGCTCTGAACAAAAACATATGTACTTCACCATGCTTATATAATGTGATAGGTTGATAGGATTTGAAGTGTTATATATATTCAGGAAGTTTATGTTTTGGTGTTATAGATCTGAAAAAGCTCTTGTAGCGAAAGCACTAATCTTTTTAAAATTTATTGGCCATCTGTGACTTTGTGACTTTGTGAATGAATTAGTTTTTTACGTATTTTAAACTGCTTCGCTCCGTTTCCATCATTTTTGGATTTTGTTATTACGCTTGTGACTCTGGAAAGGGAGCGTTTACCCGGTGTGTCGGCAGTGATTTTATTTTAGAAATTTAATTTAATTTAAGTTCATGTTTTGTAGATCCAGATCAACAAAGAATATATGACTACAAGGTTTCTGCTACATGTGACACTGAACACATTGTTTATCTGGCATATTGTGTGGAATGCCAAAAATTTTATGTAGGGAAAACCGATAGGTCCTTTAAAGAGAGAATACGTGAGCATATCTATTTTATTGGCAAAAAGAGTAAAGTGAATGCATTGGCTAAGCACATTATCAGATGTATATTTATATATGTATGTTTTAATCTGTTGATCTATGAACTAATTATATGTATTTTAGGAAAGCATATGTTTAGTGCTGAATTATGGCACTGACAACTTTAAATGTGAGTTATGCTTTAATTGGTATATCATGTGATCCGTGATGAGTGTATAAGAAGGGGGAATGTTTTTATTTAATTTGTACTGACAGCTGAAAAAGTGTAAAATCCCATGACTGGAAGAATCCCTGGTCAGCCTCAGTAAGAAGCTGAGATCCCTCATAAAATCCTCCAAAGCTAGTTATGAAAACAAAATTGCCACTAATTCTAAAGACAACCACAAAGCATTATATAGCTATGTCAAGAATCTCAATGGCAACACTCAGATCTCCTCTGAGTTACAGCACAATGGCACTAAATATACAGAACCAACTGATATTGCCAACATCCTGGCAGATAGGTTCAGTGCTAACTTTACCCCCCCTTAACCCCTAAAGGGCTCATCTCTATACCAGAAGAATGCAAAGCTTCTGTAACCATGGCTGCACAGGTAAAAACCACATTCTCGAAAGCCAAGAACACAGCATCCATGGGACCTGACAACATCCCAGGCTGTGTTCTACATGAACTACAGAATGAACTGCCACCCCACCTAAGCACCATGTTCACTCATAGTCTCACTTCAGGCTTTGTGTCCACTGAATGGCGCACAGTGACAGTTATCCTACTCCACAAAGGGGAAGCCACCATGGACTCCGGGAACTACCGCCCCATTAGCCTAATGAGCCTGGTCTGCAAGGCCATGGAACATATCATCATGGAACTTATAAACAAAGACACTGGTAATCTCCAAACTCTGGACCCCACCATCATGTCTCCTAAACCTCTTTGACTTCTTTGAAGCAATCCCCAAAGCTGTAGACGTGGGTAAGGTGGTTCACACAGCCTATCTAGATCTTGCCAAGGCTTTTGATACCATCTCCCACTCTGGAATTATAGATAAACTCATTAAACTAGGTATAAATCCCTATGTCACAAGATGGGTTGCCAACTGGCTCATTGACAGAACCCACTCTGTGAAAGTAGCAGACTCCAAATCCGACTTCATACCAGTGACAAGTGGAGTACGACAGGGTTCAGTCCTGGGTCCTCTCCTGTTTGGTATCTACATTTATGAAGTACAGGCTAACACAGAAGGGCTTTGGTTAATGAAGTTCACAGATGATTGCAAACTAGGAGCCATAATTGAAACTCCTAACGATGTGGACATCCTGCAGAAGGGCCTCACTGAGACAGATGCCTGGTGTCAAAGCCATGGCCTCAAGCTCAATGCCAAAAAGTGCATTGTCATCCCCTTTGGTAAAAACTCTGTACCCATGAGCTACCACATAGGTGGTAGTCTATTTAACACTGAAAGTGTGATAAGAGACCTTGGGACACAGGTGGACAGTAGTCTCTCCTTTGATAATCACATCACCACAGTAGTCAGAAAATCTTTCTACGTGGCACACCTCATCACAAAAGGTTTCTCATCCAGGAAAAAAGAGGTCATTGTTCCCCTCTACTAGTCACTCATTAGACCCATTATAGAGTACAACGCCCCTTTTGGTATGTACCTCACAAGACATCTACAACAACTGGAAAGGCCGCAGAAATACCTCACAAAGAGGATTACTGGCCTCAACCAGATGCCCTACGTAGACTGCCTCAAAAAACTGCAGCTTCACTTTGTCGCATATCGCCTACTCAGAGGCGATCTCTGCCTAACATACAAAGCTATGTCAAACCCAGAGCTGTTGGACATACTCCACTTAAAGAAATCCCAATCCCTCTGAGCTACACGCTATAGGGACCTAAACCTTGTCACCACAATAAACAGAACATGCTGGAGGGATAGATTCCTGTCCCAGAGACTTCCCACACTCTGGAACAAACTACCTATCTATATCAAGCAAAGCTCCTCATTAGCACTCTTCAAAAAAAATCTTAATGATTGGATGGGAAATGGGAAATTCACCCCAGGGATTACCTCTGTCATTCTGCGTGACAGGGGCACAGGAAAATAATTTTATTGGGTGGCAAAAGCCAGGGTACTTTTTTGGCTAGGCTTGTATAGGCCTTAGGGCCGATAGCCTAGTACCTACCTATAAACCTATGAAACTATGAAAGAGCTTGTGTTTTATTAAATGTTTTTATACTGGAACCTGAAGCCACTTCTGAGTCCTGCTGCTTTATTTGGATTATTGGATTTATTTTGTATACAGGACATGGTTACTCAGGAGCATCGTTGGCAGTTTTGTGTTTATTGATTCTTTTCTGTTTTACTTTATACTCACTAAACAGCAAAACCACTGCTTAGCAAGTGTAAAATAATGTCTTGATCGATCTCACTGTTCACTCTCGCTCTCTCATACACACATACACAGTCTCTTCTGCTTTCAAACACACATATATACACACAAACTCTTCTGCTTTCATACACGCATTCACTCACACAAGCAGACGGAAACATAAATACACTAACTCAGATACATACACACATATACACTTTTTTCTGTTTATTTGTTTTTTACACAGCAAAAGTGCTGCTTAATGAGTATAAAAATAGTTTGATCGATCTCACGTTCCCTCATATGCACGCATACACTTAAACACACAGACATACACACACACACACATACTTTTTTTTTAATTTTCTTTTTTTTTTTACATTTTGCACTCACTAAACAACAGAAGCGCTATAATGGTGGCTGTTAGGTTTTTTTCTTGTTCGAGTTCCATTGAAGCTTGATATGCTGCTGTAAAGTGGTGGACTCGTTTTTCAGCGGGCATTACTTCTACATTAATACCCTGCTGGAGAACGCTCGTTCTGCAATCAGGGTGCTGATTTAAATTTTGCCCATTCTCAAGATTCCATAAAAGCATGTGCTATCTTTGTGTCAGATATTACAATACGGGTGGATGACAGGGTAAACCTACCTGCAGATGAGACTACATTATGGGGTAGGATAAGAGAGGATGTCTAAAAGCAGAACTAAAAAACTAGAAAATTGGTCTTAGGGCAGCTATTTTTTATAGCTTTCCTTTGCTGACCATTTTAGTCACATTAACTCTATGGTATATTTTCTGGTGAGACCAGGAATGTTATTTATACAAATGGAGATCAGGATTTTTTACCTCATCTAAAGGACTGTGTCTCTAGAATAGAGAAACTACCCCCATGTTGTACTACAATGTCAGTATTTTTTTTTTTTTTTTAGTACTAGAATTTTGAAGCCAAGCATTCGGTCTGAGAACTGAACCCACAGCCTTCTGGTCTTCCAGGTCCCAAAGATGAATGTACAAATGTCTAAGCCTGGAACAATTACAGAAGAAAAAAAATAACATACTACATATAGTCTTTAGGAGTTAATATCAGGGATATAATCTTTTAGTAAAAATCCTTGTTGCTGAGATGGGAAGAAATTTCTGTGTTTTAGTTACAGAATCAACAAAAGCAGTGTAAATAGATGTCTATTAAAACACATAAAATGCTGGAATATTTCATGATGATGTTTGATTCTAGTGACCAAGAGATTATTATGCCATTTTGCTGAGTAATGTTATGACTGAGGATAGAATACCGTATGCTGCTGTAGAGGCCATAAGTAGAGATATTGTACCAGCTGAGGGGGGTGCACAGAATGCTAGCTACGATGACTGGGAAATTAGAATGCAGAAATTGTGGGATATAAAGGATAGGGATATTTTCACTTGACTAAAGAAGACAAAAGGAAAATTACATTCAAAGAAAAACATTGAATGGTCATGTGAAGAATTGTCGGCATGTAGGATACAAGAGGGAAACAGAGTGGGGGGAGGAAGGACACTGTTTTCAGATTTAAGACTTGCATTTTAAAGTTTTATATGAGAATGCATACCTATGCATGGAAGATGGCATATAAGAAGAATAATTCTTTTGAGTAGATTCTGTAATTTTGTTTGAAAGATGTGTGGTAAGTGGAAATGGTGGCAGGGGATGTGGGTCTAGCCAAAAAGGTTTTAAGGGGATAGGTGTTGGGTACTAGCTCAACTAGACTGTTATTATGTTTATTTCTACTAACAATATATAAATATATATATATATATATATATATATATATATATATATATATATTCATGTATTAAATGTTTTATATATATATATATATATATATATATATATATATATATATATATATATATATATATATATATATAAAAGCAGAAGACAACAATATATCTGTATTATATGTGATGAACTTCTCACTTTACTAATGGCCATATTAACCCTCTAACTTCCAGTGTGATTTTGTTGCAAATCCTTTCAAGAATAATTTATACTACAAACTACCTCTGAAATCATCCAACTCTCCATTCTAATAATCACCTTATTAAAATTACTTTTAAATAGCCATGAATAGTTGGAGATTGACACATAAATCTTTACCAAAAATGTTAAATGCATAGCTCTCAACCTGTAGACATTGAAAACAGGAACAAAGACCCCTGGAAAGGAGGGGACATCCAACCAAAAATATGGATATGCAAGATAATAAACTTTGAATTCCAAATAGTACATAACTCTTCGGCTTCCAGTAGGAAGGTGGGATACTACTCAGAAGCACGTGTTTAAAAATCAGAGAGTGACAAAAATTATGGAAACATTCAAACACATTATCCAAGAGGCAGTACAAAATCTTTAGACTTTAATTAACTGTATTGCAAAATTCTACCACACACTGTCATTTATTTTTGCTTCTGAAAAAAGATTAAATATGTTTGCCCTTGTTCCTTAAATTAATGATACAACTATTATGTTGGTCATGTGGCATGGTTTGTAAATACTAGACAGCTTCAAAAATCATGTGCGATGAAGGGGATTCAGAAAATTGTGCAGAGTGGTAAATCAAGCCTGAAAATAAGGACATACATCCAAACATAGGCACATCATGTGCAGGGATAAATCAGGCCTGAAAATAGTAATGTTCCCCCAAAATAGGGTTGGTTGAGCGGTCTGATAAGTCATAGCCTCTTAAGTTTAAGTTTTGGAGTATGCAGTACAAAAAGCATACTCTATTATAATTATGGTAGCATAGTTTTCAAAATATAAAGTAAGTGGAAGCAAAAATATGTATTTTTCAAAATCATTAAAATTCTGACTTCTCATTACTGAAGCATACATTATTCATGTAATGCAGCCTTTAATTTATTCACTGCCTGCAGCTGTCTGAAGCTCATTCCCACATATCTGTACATGAATCTGGTTACTTACTTCGGCTTTGGTAACTGTTTAAGGAACAGATGTACTGCACAATGTGTAAAGGTGTTTGAGGGGCTCAAACCTGTTTCCATAGGATGTAGCTTCTTCACACTTCATTACCTTAATCTGCCATTTGTTCTAATCTTAGACTTACTGAGATTTCCAACACCTGAAAGTCGACACATGGATCCTTATGTCTTAAGAGTTTATTGCCTTTCATTTTTCTGCCTTCTATTCTCCCACCATTGTTATCTTTTTCTGTGTCACTGTCTATTGCAGTGGAAATTATTATGATCACACATTTTGTATTATCACAAACCTAAGTAAAGTAGGAGAGGAATCTGAAGGTGAAGATGTGAGGTCCATGATCTATGTAAATAAGAACAGCAAATAAGATAGTAACAGATACAGAGAAAAAGTATTGTTTAGCCTGGTTTCCCTTAATTAATGATAGATCTATTATAATAAGAATTTATTTTTTTCTAACCAAAATACTGGCAATCTAACCTTATTACTAAACAATAATTAACCGGCTAGCCTACATGAAAACATGCACTGAACATTTAACAGCCTCACATATGTCTGTGTATTACCTTTTCTCCTTTAATTCCCTGTGGACCAGGATGCCCAGGTCTTCCAGCTAGACCCTAGAAAGAAAAGCAATCGGTATTTTTACTAAAATGTTAGTGATGAAAAGAAATGTACAGTGAAAGTTGCCTGAAAAAAGAAATGCAGTTAGGTAATAATTTGCACCTGCAGTTCAAATGAATTTGGTGATGAGAAATACAAAATAAGTTTATTTCATCATATTTGTGATGGTACTTATTCCCTGTATCTCAGTGAACCAGCAGACAGTGACTGGAAAAGACAACTAGTGGCAGATTATTTTGTTCTTTTTATGAAATGTAGATAATACAGATCTCTGGGTACAAAATAATCTGCTATGGTTTGAATGCAAACAAAAATGTTTGATATGCTTATTTGCTTATAAATATCTTATTGCCAGTGTAAATAATTTTCAGTAGGTGTTGTTGTAAAGAGGTTGCCAAATCCCTTGAGCTCCAATTATAATCAATGTAACCATTCCAAATGAGAGCATATTCTCATGTTTATGCATTTACTTAGACTAATGCCAAAAACAGCAGCTCTGCAGACAACATGCAAACTGAAGGATGTCTACATTATTATTTTTTTTTCTTTTACAACAGAGATCACCTTCAGCAGGAGTCCAATCAAAAGAACACTACATATGATGTGCACTACTGTCACATTTACTGAGAATTTTTTAATACAGTCTTATTTACTATTCCAAAAATCCAGCCTACAGGAAAAAAACCCAACATTTCATCTACTGGGAAGTCAAACTGCCATAAGAGGCTATGTAAGATGTGCACTTACTCCTTCTTTGTCATGATTAAGGAAATGTTTTCTAATGCATAAATCACAGAATGAAGGCTGCCAGCTTTAATTCACTGAGGTAGGTACAGACAACCTCTTCCAAGAAGCAGTCTTATCTAAAATCAGTAAATTAGCCTGCACCTGAGTTTGCTTAGAAGTGCACAGCAGGTTTAAAACTTGGAAATCCTGTTAATATGAGCACCAAGTGTTATTTGGATATGATATATCATAAATTATTCCTTATAGCTATTTAGGGAGATGCGCAGAACTGCTCACATATAATGAATCACTTTGTCTAAATGTAAAGCCATTAGTTTTATTAGACTGAGTACATACCGGTGCACCAGTGAAGCCAGGTTGGCCAGGGATTCCTGGGATACCCTGAGGACCCTGTAAGACAGCATCTTTAATTAAAATGCAGACTCTGAATAATGTTACTTTATTAAATTAAATCCTAGCAACATAACAATAGGTACTATGCATGCATCTGAAGT